>NC_137179.1:16095000-16217500 GCF_951804945.1 Podarcis cretensis
CTGCTCCAGAGCAAGAGCATCTGTTTTGCGTGGAAAGGTCCCAGGTTCAGTCCCCAGCATAGTTAGGTCAGGCTTAGAGAGCCCGCTATTTGAAACACTGGAAGCCAGTGATTGTAGGCAAAACTGAGCTAGATGGACCAATGGTCTGGATTCAGTGTAGGACAGCTTCCTACGTTCCTTCCCTGGTTGTTGTTTCAGCATGCTTTGTGGAGCAGTCAGATATCACCCGTGCTTAGAGTGACCTGCATCCCACTTCTTTTCAGGTAGACTTATAGCCATGCAATAAGCCATGAGGGCCTTGTAAATGAGGCCACATCTGTACTATCCCTTTGAAGCACTAGCTTACCATGGCTTCCCCCAAGGATTCCTGGGAAGGGTGTTAAGATTGCTAAGAAATGTTAGGAGTTGTAATAAGAGACTCCTATTCCCCTTCCGCTACCAAAGTGGTTTAATAATCCCTTTTCTGTGGGAACTGTGGAGATGGTCATTCTAAATCAGGATCAATTGGAGAAAGCCATGACAGTTCAAAGCTTCATGATACTGCTTTAAATGTATAGTGCAGATAGGGCTGGCATCTGCTCTGAGCACCCCACTTCCATTTTTTCCTCCCGCATCAGACGCTGATACCACCTAGTAAAGAGGAGTTCACCTGGCATGATGGCATCACTAGACATCAGTAAATAATGGCTCAAGATCTCAGTATTTGGCCGGGGGAAGGGATTATTTCTACATTAACCAAAGAGGAGCTTATCAGACCATGGCTGAAAACTATGAAAAGCCACCTCGATTGGACTGCCATCATCCCTCTTGTATCATCTGGGCCAGGGGTCGGCAACGTGCAGCCCATGGGCCGGATGCGGCCCACAAAGACTGTTTTACCTGCCCACAAGCTGCCCGCAAACCGAGCCACCAGCGCAGAACGGTGTGGGGATTCGCCGAGTGGCGCCAGAAATGGCATCTGTGCACGCACAGATACCAGAAATCACATCTACGCATATCCAGATGCTGAAAATCGCTTCTGCGCAGGCGCGATTTTCAGCGTCTGGGCATGCGCAGAAGCTATTTCCGGCATCATGGACATGCCTAGACGTGATTTCCGGCATCATGCTGCACCAGTCCGGCCCACGGACGATCTCCATGGGAGTGATCCGGCCCATGGCCAGCAAACCTTGCCAACCCCTGATCTGGGCTATGATACTGCCCTTGAATCCCTGAGGCAAAGGCTTTGGGACATTTCACATAGTGACCTGCGATCTCGATCTCATTTAATCTGTGGCCTGATAGCAGCAGGAATCCAATATAGGTACGACTTTCAGATATCCTCATATTTTAGGAACCTGTCTGTACCAACCTATTGGCATTTATTTACCAGAGCCAGACTAAATGTATTTCCTTCGGAAGTGCTAAATGTTAGACTGAGAGGCATCCCTTATCAGAATAGGCTTTGTTTATGTTCTCAGGACGTTGATTGCTTGAAGCATGTCTTACCGCATTGTGGGCAATACGAGCAAGCAAGGGACCAAGTGATCAAACCCCTACTGGCAAATCTGCCGGGAAAATCTGAAGCCTCCCATATTCAATATCTTTTGGATTACACTGGCCATGGCAAAGTTTCTTTCAGAAGTCAAAGGAAACAAAGATCATCAAGCTCAAGACAAAACAAAATGACTGCCTCAGTTTCTCTCTCTAGCTGTAACTACTAGCCTGTAATTTTCTGCACGTGAACAAGGGACAAATGGGAGGTGGGTGTTTTGGGTCAGCCCAAAACTGTCAAATAAAAGCAATCTGCAAATGTTTCCAAAAGTGTCCCAAATCTCTTAAAATAAGTTGCAGGGTTTTTGTTTTTGTTTTGGCACTGTTCAGAATCTAAATGAAAATTGTGAGAGTTTGGGCTAAGCTCTGGTGTTTGCAGAATATTGATCCAAACAGTGGGGATTTCTAATTATCCTGTTTGGTCTGGTCTTGAAGCTCTCAATGGCTTATTTCAGCAGCTTCCCATCACCTCTAGTGAGGTCATAACAGATAAAGTCACAGTAAGCAGGGACACGTCCACTAAAGCACCGTCCTATCTAGTAAAGTCAGTATCTGGAGCATGTAGCTTGGTGTGGCAAGGAACAGCCACATCTAAGTAAGCCTTATTAGGACCATGGACAGCTCCCAGTGAACTCCAGAGGCTGTACAGTGTTTCTCTCCCCTATGGCAAATATGGGGTGGGTGTTGCTTCAGCAAAGAGCTGAAATCTGAAGTCAGAAAGATCTGTTCTACAGTTACCCACACCTCCCTGGAAGAGTTTTCTGTGTTCCTTAAGGGGCCTTTGTCCATTTCTGGAGAGAAACACTGAGGGTTTGTCTTCAGACACTGAGAATAGCCTCATTCTTGGGCTAGGAAGGCATGGTAGGAGATGATGAAGGTTCCCTGTGTGAGAGGCAGCCTGTATGTGTTCTTCATTTGGGTCTTGGGCAGCCCAGGAGCCCAGGTTCAGCGGTCTTGACACTAATTAATGCTAGAATATGGAGAGGTTACTCAACTTCATTATATCTCATTTTTTGAATCACTATCTTTTCACATTCTGACAGTTAATGGGACTCTGACACCAAATTGCTGACATCTTGGGTGAAACCAAAGAGATTTTAAAGCAGTAAAGGAGGATTTAACTCAAATAATCACACTTAAATTATAGGTAACTCGATATCAGCAACTTCCTTGTACTGCCTATAAACCATGGTTCCATTTTTTTAATGGCCTGCCTATATAAAATCTTAATTGATTTTGCCCTGATTATAAAAGGAAAGCAAGATTAAAGGGAATAATCTAATACAGTCTGAAAACTGCATCCATTTTTGTTAAACAGCTTGGATTATATCAAGGCCACTGCAACATTTTAGAACGATTTCTTTGACATTCTGATCAATAAAAGTGAGACCTCAGACAGATTGTTACATTGCAGAACTATTTTTGTCATTCAGCATTTAAATACTTTCCCAACAGGAATATAATTGTAATACCAAGTGTATTTCTGTATTTCCTTCCATGTCAAAGAGGGAAACTTTCAGAACCTAATACTTTATGGATACCCATAAGAAACAATGAAGTGCTACTTTAGCAGAAAGCAAAGTGAGGTAAAAAGAATAAATTTCACCACATTTACACTGGTGATTTGGGTTCTGCCAAACACCCTTCAGATTTAATATTTTAAAAGTAACATGTTCAATGCATATTACTCAGGGGTAGGAGTGGGGAACTCACTCAGCCCATGAACCCATGAACATTTGTTTCATTGCTCTTCCTTGTTCCTTTGTTCCCCTGGTGGCGGCTGCTTTGATGTGATTTTGTGAGCACCCATGGTTAGGGATGGAGGATATGTCGGTGTATCTGCATATTAAAGCAAACCAACCTAATTTTGCAGTCCTGGACTTATACACAACTTGGAATGCAGCTTTCAGATTACATACTTTTCTGAATTTTGCCATGCAGTTAGGGGTGTGGGGAAAATTCAGTTCAGATCACACTTAAAGGCAAACCTACCTAATTCACAGTTCTCACAATAATACATAAACCAAAACATCAACAATATTTGAAATTTGCAGTTTTCTGAATTTTGCAATGCATTTCTTCAGCCAAGGAATATGTACAAAAATGCATATACTAGGGTAAAGTGTGCATATAAATGCATATATTAGTAGCAATTGAACTTACTCCCAGGTAAATGTGTAAAGGACTTTAGCTTTTCCACAGTGGGACTGGGTTTGAGGGGAACGAGGAGCCTGGAACTCAGGATCATGGAGCAAGTCAGAAGTAATCAGAACCAAATGGGGAGGGGGGGAATCATAGAGAACTTTGGGAGACCCTAACTAGCAAGTCTTAACCAGACAGGAAACCCTGCCGATTCATGTTTAGCAGCTGAACAAAAGACATAAATACTCACATTTGTTTTGACAATTTGAAAAAAAAAACCCACATATGGCTCAAGCTAACCTAAAATATTATACACATCACAGATTCTAACAGAGCAAACTTCAGCATGTATCCAAGTAAGTAAATATTTGAATTTGATTTGTGAACTTCAGAGGGGGCGAAACACTACTTCTATTTTATTCTATTTTTAAAAAATAAGATGCACTGTCTCCCGAAAGTCTGACTAAGAGACAAAATACAACTTTCAAACACTAAGGAAAACCATGTGGTTTCAAACCCTCAGCAAGATTCAGGGTAGGGTGAAGACAGCAAGGGAGGGGGGAGAGAATAACAAGTCTGTCCATCTTGAGTGAATTCCAGAAGTGCAACATTGCGTTCATATGGTAAATAAAGATGTTAGCAGTTTACTCTTCTTTTGACAAGTAACACATTGTTTTCAAATATCAAGACCAAATGTTGGCAATCGTCATAGATATGCACGTCAAACAGGTGCCCATGAGATATGTTTGCCAAATTTAAGTATATACTAAGTATAGGGAGAATATTTCTGGCGTGGTGGCTTCAGAAATGATACTAGAACATTTATGAGGCACCACGGGGATGTCACTTTGCTACATCCCATGCCACCATTGCAGCTGGCTAGACAAGGAATTGCAGGCAGTTCAAACTGATGTGAATATACAGCTCATCTAGTCCAGCATCTCACATCTGCAGCAGTGGACAACCAAATGCCCATGGGAAGCCTGTAAACAGAACCTGAGCACAACATGGACTCAAAAAGTCCCAATCCTGGCATTTCATTTGCCATGAAAAGTTTGAACATCGAAAGCAGGTGTCCCCAAACTAAGGCCTGCAGGCTGGATAAGGCCCGAGGGACTCGTTTATCCAGCCTGAGGCGACCCCTGCTGCCCACTCTTACCAGCGCTGCTGGGTCGGAGGGGCACCAGAAATAGCTTGTGCACATGTGCAAACATTATTTGCGCATGCACAAGCGTTATTTCTGCTGCACATCCAGATTAGAGGAGGCCCATGCACATGCACACAAGCTATTTCTGGTGCTCCTCCAACCCAGAAGTGCACCGGAAATAGTGTGAGTGCACGCGTATGGGCACACGCTCCCCTGCCCTCCAGCCCACCATGTGATTGGCACTGGAGACACTGGCCCGAGGCACGGTAAGTTTGCTGACCCCTGATATAAAGACTCAACTGTGTGGTCATAAGTTAGAGGCAAGCCGAGCTAGGAATGAGAAAGACAAGCCAAAAATTTGGATTAGTGCCATACCAGTGCCATCGCCTGCATTTTTTTACCCCTCGATTCTCCTTCAATTAATGAGAAAAGAGCATGCTTTTGAAAATTATCAAAAGGCAGATTTCTCTGAAATTCTCATGGATGGGGCGTGGGGGAGGGGATTTGTTGCACCTGCCTCACTAACTTGAGAGGTGTCTGTGAGTGTCCTTTCATTCTGCAAATTATCACGATTGAGGCACTAGCGTGGGCATTCTGCCACTTCTTTGGTAGTAAAACAGAGAGTAATTTGTCACACCAGGTCAAGATGTGAGGGGAGAAAGCTCAAGTGGGTTTGGGAAAGGGCCCAAGTTGAATCCCTGCCATCTCAAGTTAGGATGAGTAAAGACCATCAGCTCAAACCCTAAAGAACCACTGCCAGATGGTTTAGAACAAAATGTATGGGGAAACCACCCAACTAGGAAAATTAGCCAGCAAACTTGAACTAGCATGGGGACAAACAAAAAAAGGAGGATGCCTTCACCCCGGTGAGGTGAAGACAATGAAATATTCCCTGCCCCACGACCATACAAATCAATATGGCTAACCTGACATCACATCCCCCACCCCACCCTCACATACAAACAAATCACACTGCAACCAACTGAACACAACCAACCAGACCCTGGACCCTCCAATCTCTTGCAATGCCAATAAAAACAAATAACTATACAGTGGTACCTCGGGTTAAGAACTTAATTCATTCCCAAGGTCTGTTCTTAACCTGAAACTGTTCTTAACCTGAGATACCACTTTAGCTAATGGGGTCTCCCACCGCCGCACAATTTCTGTTCTCATCCTGAAGCAAAGTTCTCAACCCAAGGTACTATTTCTGGGTTAGCGGAGTCTGTAACCTGAAGCATCTGTAACCCGAGGTACCACTATATAACTAAAGGACCTACCCACAAGAAGCTGGCACACAAAAAAACCCTGCACAAACACTATGCAATAGATTGAAAATATCATCATCCCCAACCTTCTCCCTCCCTCTTTCTCCCTCCTCTCTTTCTCCCAAAAGTCTAGGACAATAGTGTCTCATGTTGTTTAGTCGTTTAGTCATGTCCGACTCTTCGTGACCCCATGGACCAGAGCACGCCAGGCACTCCTGTCTTCCACTGCCTCCCGCAGTTTGGTCAGACTCATGTTTGTAGCTTCGAGAACACTGTCCAACCATCTCTCCCTCTGTCGTCCCCTTCTCCTTGTGCCCTCCATCTTTCCCAACATCAGGGTCTTTTCCAGGGAGTCTTCTCTTCTCATGAGGTGGTCAAAGTATTGGCTCATACCGAATGTAAACTATGGAAAAAGACTCTATGAATTGAAAGTGAGGAGACTATAATGTGCTTTTCCTTGTTTCTGACCTAATGTGTGATTGCAAAAGCCCTCCTACCATACCTTTTCCACTTTTGTCTTGTGGGACGTTGCAGCTTTTATGGCCTGGGGGCTCCTGCAGCCCTCTAGATGTTATTAGACTCCAACTCCCCCCATCCCTGACCATGGGTGTTGCTGCCTGGGGTTGAAAGGAGCTGGTCATACAACATCTAGAATGCTGTAGGTTTTGCATTCCTGTGTAGTGGTCTCTTCAGGACCATATGCTTGGGTTTGGAGGAAAGAAATAAGCATCTCCTACTGCAATAAGCTGGTCAGGTTCTATGATCTCTTGCGTGCAGTATTTTAACATTTCCTGAAGGTGTATTAGAAGAACTCTAATGTCATGCCCCTGTAATGGTGACCAGGTCTACAAAGTTAAACTTTGCCACTGGATTATGCCTCCTTTTGGCAATCAATTTTGTCCGGGTGGAAATCTGTGCAAATGGAGAAGCGGGGAGGAGAAAGTCTTTGAGAAATATATATATATATATATATATTAGTCCATCTATATTCAGCTGGAAGCCACATTCTCTACATCCTAGTTGTTTGGTTTATTTATTTCTGCCAACATTCAAGGAGATTTACTTCTGATTTTAATCTGACCACCCCAAGCCCCCCATCCTGAACCTGTGCACTGATTAAAAGTAAAGGCAGCACGTTATGAAACTCAGCAAATCTGTGATTCAAAAAAGGACACCTTACCAAGGGGTCAGTATTTTATATTAAGAGGAAAAGTCAGAAATCAGGGAAGAAATGCTACTCTTGGAGTAAAGAGATTCTATTGCTCTGAAAGCCAACATTAATAATTCATTTCTTTATAGAATTCTCTACTCTTGGCTCTGCGCAGGTATAATAGTTTGAAAGACCTTCTACAGTAGGCGAAATATTAAGCTTTCTCTACCTCCAACAAATTTTAAAGCAATCCACCTTGATGTGACAGGCAGCCCTCTGGCTTGAAGACAGGAAACTTTGAGTGCCCGGGACAAAAATTAATCTTTATGAAATAGGGCATGAGAATAAAGTTGCCGATCCTTCTTTCGTCAGTTCCAAAGCACAACCATCTAAGGAGTGTGAATCTGAGTTGTCCCATTTCCGCAGAGGACTGGGTACTTTGGCAGTCCCAAAATATGCAAAAATATTTTTTTTCCTGATTTAGCCTATCTAACCAAATCATTCAAGAAATCCTGACCAGTATATATCATTCAAGAAATCCTGACCAGTTGCTCCTCTATGAGGTCTTCTGCATGCGCTCAGTCTGATCCAACAGGGTGAGTGTAGGGGCTCCCATCTGCACATGAACAGAAGCTTCATTCTCTTCAATGAAGAGAATGGTGTTGCCCTCCTGATGTTGCTGAACTACAACTCCCATTATCCCCTGCCACTGGGCATGACATCACGTAGAACCCTTCCTACCAACTGCATTTCTCTTGTATGGGCCTGCCTGTCAGCAATACAGCTCTGTGGCCTTAACCCCTCACATGCTGACTAGCAAGAATATGCACTGTTGAATATGGCTGCTAATCTGCCACACAGGCCCCTCTGTCTGGCTCTTGGGACTTTCCCATTGGGACTGGTGGGGCGGAAGGCGAGGAGCCCAACAATATGTGGAGCCAGAACCAGTGACAGGCAGGATCCACTCATTCTGGCTTTGTCCCCCATCACCCTCCATGTTGAGTCCTGCAAGGAACAACACTGAGACTATGGAAGACGAAGCTGACAGGCAGTGCTGCCCCCTGGACTGGAGGCAAAGAGGCAAGGGCCAATTGACGGTGGACTGAGGTTGGTGGGGCAGCACCCCTTTTGCCCTAATGGACAAGCCTCCACTGCCTCAATCCATAAACCCTCTCCCCAAGCCACATCACTCACTGACTCTGCTTTGCACTCTCCCTGAATGATTTTTGCTAGAGTGGAAGCCAATCATACTTCTTGCTGGCCTGGATGGAGGATTCAGAAGGGTGTCTGATTGGGTGAAAAAAGTAGCCTACTGCACTTTCACAGTGGGATCAGGTGTTAAACAGGGTTGTGTTATTGCCCCAACTCTAGTCATTATTTTCATTGTCATGATCCTACGCTTTGTCGAAGGGAAACTCCCCACCAAAGCAGAAATCATATATTGAATAGATGGAAAGCTCTTCAATCTGAGCAGGCTGAAAGCAAAGAGTAAGGTTACCTTAACTTCCATCATAGAGCTTCAGTATGCTGATGACAACATAATGTGTACATGCTCAGAGGATGACCTCCAAACCATCCTAAATATATTTGCAGACGCTTATGAAAAGCTTGGCCTATCGCTCAATATCCCAAAAACCAACAAGTACAAAATAACCCCTCTGCAGCGCCGCAAATCCAACTCAATGGTAGAACGTTGGAAAATGTCAATCCTACCTGGGCAGTTATCTTTCCACAAGGGCCGACATTGATGCCGAAATCCAGCATCTCCTGAGCTCTGCGAGTACGGCTTTCTCCCAATTGAAGTGCAGAGTGTTTGAGGACCAGGACATTCTCAGGGAAATCAAAACGCTTGTTTACAAAGCTATTGTGCTACCAACCTTACTGTATGCTTGTGAAACATGGACCACTTATAAACGCCATCTCCAACTCCTCGAAAGATTTAATCAATAGTGTCTCTGAAAATTTGTACACATCACTTGGAAAGACAGGCAGACTAATACCAGTGTACTGGAAGAAGCAAAGATCACCAGTGTTGAAGCAATGATTCTTCAACATCAACTTTGTTGGACTGGTCATGTTGTGCAGATGCCTGATTATCGTCTTCCAAAGCAACTACTCTATTCCAAACTTGAAAATGGAAAGCGTAATCCTGGTGGTCAACAAAAGAGGTTTAAAGACTGCCTCAAGGCAAATTTTTAAAAATGTAGTATAAACACCAACAATTGGGAAACACTTGCCTACGAGTGCTCCAATTGGAGAACAGCCTTTACCAAAGGTGTTGTGGGCTTTGAAGACACTCAAACTCAGGACGCAAGGGAGAAACATGTTAAGAGGAAGGCATGCTTGGCAAATCCACACCATGATCAACTCCCCCCCTGGAAACCAATGTTCCCACTGTGGAAGGACGTGTGGATCCAGAACTGGCCTCCACAGTCACTTACGGACTCATTGTTAAAACCGTGTTTATGGAAGATAATCTTACTCGGCTATGAGTGATCGCCAAAGAGAAGAGAAGAGACTGCACTTTCTGTTGCTCTGTCCACTTTTGACTCTGATCTTGCACACCATAGGCTTGCCCAGATGGTTGCTCTAAAGGAAATGTGCCCATCAAGCTGGTAAACATGTCCTCATCCCTGTTATGGGGCGAAGCTTTTGCCATCCATCTTGAGCTACTGATAACTCAAGTCCTCTGCTTCTGCCAAGCTCCCTCCAACATTCTTCTAATGCATCTAAAAAACAAACAAACTGCTTTTTTAACCCCGCGTTCGGGTGCTTGGATGAATGTAGCGAGCCTCCTTGACAATGAACACTTAAGCCAAACCAACACACATTATTTATTCCCTTCTCAGAACATCTGAAAAGAATCTGTGCATTGGCTCCCAGAAGGAGTTGAGACATCATCTGATTCTTCTCCCTCTCCACTGATCATTAATCAGCCATCGCACAGTCTCAAGCAATCGTGTTGTGTTTGTTACAAAATTAAATGACCCGACACCTTTTGTCCATGCCAGAAGGTACAGCTGTTAAGCAGGATTCTTTTTCCCATTAGAAGACTGAAATGTAACAAATACAGCCTGACCTTGAGCTGAAAAGAAAGATGTATGCAGAGGAGAGGGGAAAGGTCCCTTCCTAACAAAGGCGGAGATATTTCATAATTCAATTACCATCTCATTCAAAATGACTGTTATACAAAATCCAGAAGTCATTCAAATTATAGAAGTTCTAGAAAGGTTAGGCTTCTTCCTGCAAATGCATTCTTCACTTTTCTCATTGAGGAAAGATGTATTGCAGGGACCGTATAAATTAGGGACGTAATGGCAATGCATTATATGTATATGCGTCCTTTGAACAAAGGGACATGCAGTATTCACTCTTTCCATTTTTCGCAATTGTCCTGCACTACTTGACATAAGGACACCTCTGTGGGTGGGCTAAGAACATAGTAGAGCTTGCTGGATCAAACCAGTGGCCCACCTAGGCTTTGGATATGATGCAGAGTTATTCCAAAGCATGGGGAGATATGCTTTGGTGGGGAGATATGGGGGGATGTGGGTGGCACTGTGGTCTAAACCACTGAGCCTCTTTTGCTTGCTGATCAGAAGCTTGGCGGTTTGAATCCCTGCAATGGGGTGAACTCCCGTTGCTCTGTCCCAGCTCCTGCCAACCTAGAAGTTCAAAACCACGCCAGAGCAAGTAGATAAATAGGGAAGGTAAAAGGCATTTCTGTGTGCTCTGGTTTCTGTCATGGTGTTCTGTTGCACCACAAGCAGTTTAGTCATGCTGGCCACGTGACCCAGAAAGCTGTCTGTGGACAAACACCAGCTCTCTTGGCCAGAAAGCGAGATGAGTGCCACAACCCCATAGTCGCCTTTGACTGGACTTAACCATCCATGGGTCCTTTACCTTCTTTTTATGTTCATCTCCTGACTTCAGAAGCGATGTGGAAGCATGTTAAGAGAAAGTATGAGTCATTCATGCTTCCACTCTGTGTCACAACCAAGGCTTTCCAGTAGATCATAGGTCTGTCAGCCAATGTATTTCCCCCACTAAATACAGCCCAGGCTCCTGGCTCCCCTCCCCCCGCCCACATTCCTTTATCTAGGAGAAACCATGCAGATGCCCACGTTAAAAGCCTTCCCATGGGGCTGTTGGTGGTTTGAGCCCACTCAGGGATAGCTCTGGGCAGGATTCCTGCATTGCAAGGAGTTGAACTAGATGATCATCTGGGTCCCTTCCAACTCTACAATTCTATGATCCTATTAAAGCCTCAGCGCCTAGGACTTGCCGATCGAAAGGTCGGCGGTTCGAATCCCTGCGGCGGGGTGCGCTCCCGCTGCTCGGTCCCAGCGCCTGCCAACCTAGCAGTTCGAAAGCACCTCCGGGTGCAAGTAGATAAATAGGGACCGCTTACCAGCGGGAAGGTAAACGGCGTTTCCGTGTGCGGCTCTGGCTCGCCAGAGCAGCGATGTCACGCTGGCCACGTGACCCGGAAGTGTCTCCGGACAGCGCTGGCCCCTGGCCTCTTAAGTGAGATGGGCGCACAACCCCAGAGTCTGTCAAGACTGGCCCGTACGGGCAGGGGTACCTTTACCTTATGGCATGACTGTCTTACCTGATGAGATGCTGCTCATAAGACCTTCTGCCACAGACCACCTTCCCTGTGAGCTTTGAGCCTAGCTGAGAAAGGGCAGCCAAAAGAGCCAGTGGGCTCCAGTACAGTGGTTTTGGGAGTATGGGTCTCAGCAGATGCCTGGTGAAGCCTGATGAATCCAGCCCTGTAGCCTGTAGCCAACATAGTGCAGTCCTCTCTATGTGCTTTGGACTACAACTCCCATCATCTTGAC
Source organism: Podarcis cretensis (assembly GCF_951804945.1). Lineage (NCBI taxonomy): Eukaryota > Metazoa > Chordata > Lepidosauria > Squamata > Lacertidae > Podarcis > Podarcis cretensis. Next base: position 16,107,085 of record NC_137179.1, read on the forward strand.
CACTGGCCATGTTGCGTGATGGGATTTGTAGTCCAAAACATCTGTAGGTCACCATGTTGGCTCCGCCTGTTGCAAAGTATTCTGTAACAGGACTACACATTCATCACTGACCACATCGTAGATCTTATTCATTTTTGTAATGTCAGCTAGGTACATGATGCTTTCGAGAGTAACATGTGTAAAATGGGAATCTATATAGATAATGCAATACATGAATAAATAAATAAAATACTTTTTAGAAAACTGGATGTACCACTCTAGCTTTCACAGGCCTACAAGAGTTACTATATGTTTGCAACATAGTTCAACAGAACAATGAAATAAACGATTGGACAGCAAAGCAGAGCATTTTGATGGAATAATCCAGTATGAAGCAAATATGAGGTAACCATCAGCAATTGGTACACACAGTGGGGGAGCAGGTATTGTTCATATTACTGAATATTAAAGTATTATATTAACTATTTAAAAGGTACAGTTGGGTGGTACAATTGCCCCACAGTGTTCATACAGAAAAGCTCAGAAATGTATCTTGTGTTGCTGCAGAACCAGCAATCAGAAACCGAACAGATCAGCAGGTAAAACTTCTAATGAGGACAGTGGAAGGCTACCCATTTATTTATTTTTCAGAAGCAGTATTTAAGATTGCAAGACAAGCCTCATGCAGGAAAAGGGAAAACAAATGAACCAATGGCATGGTTCTGTACTGGGTTCGCTTCAGACCAGTGAAAACAACAGCCATGATCAGGAACATGCTTCATGATCTCTTGATCAATAGGACTAGTGTTCAGAAACATTCGCTCAGAGATCATAGAATCATAGAATCGTAGAGTTGGAAGAGACCACAAAGGCCATCGAGTCCAACCCCCTGCCAAGCAGGAAACACCATCAGAGCACTCCTGACATATGGTTGTCAAGCCTCTGCTTAAAGACCTCCAAAGAAGGAGACTCCACCACACTCCTTGGCAGCAAATTCCACTGTCGAACAGCTCTTACTGTCAGGAAGTTCTTCCTAATGTTTAGGTGGAATCTTCTTTCTTGTAGTTTGGAACCATTGCTCCGTGTCCGCTTCTCTGGAGCAGCAGAAAACAACCTTTCTCCCTCCTCTATGTGACATCCTTTTATATATTTGAACATGGCTATCATATCCCCCCTTAACCTCCTCTTCTCCAGGCTAAACATGCCCAGCTCCCTTAGCCGTTCTTCATAAGCATCGTTTCCAGGCCTTTGACCATTTTGGTTGCCCTCCTCTGGACACGTTCCAGTTTGTCAGTGTCCTTCTTGAACTGTGGTGCCCAGAACTGGACACAGTACTCCAGGTGAGGTCTGACCAGAGCAGAATATAGTGGCACTATTACTTCCCTTGATCTAGATGCTATACTCCTATTGATGCAGCCCAGAATTGCATTGGCTTTTTTAGCTGCCGCGTCACACTGTTGGCTCATGTCAAGTTTGTGGTCAACCAAGACTCCTAGATCCTTTTCACATGTACTGCTCTCAAGCCAGGTGTCACCCATCTTGTATTTGTGCCTCTTATTTTTTTTGCCCAAGTGCAATACTTTACATTTCTCCCTGTTAAAATTCATCTTGTTTGTTTTGGCCCAGTTCTCTAATCTGTCAAGGTCGTTTTGAAGTGTGATCCTGTCCTCTGGGGTGTTTGCCACCCCTCCCAGTTTGGTGTCATCTGCAAATTTGATCAGGATGCCCTTGAGTCCATCATCCAAGTCATTGATAAAGATGTTGAATAAGACCGGGCCCAAGACAGAACCCTGTGGCACCCCACTAGTCACTCTTCTCCAGGATGAAGAGGAACCATTGATGAGCACCCTTTGGGTTCGGTCAGTCAGCCTGTTACAAATCCACTGAGTGGTAGTATAGTCAAGTCCACATTTTACCAGCTTCTTTACAAGAATATCATGGGGCACCTTGTCAAATGCCTTGCTGAAATCAAGGTAGGCTACATCCACTGCATTCCCTTCATCTACCAGGCTTGTAATTCTGTCAAAAAACGAGATCAGGTTAGTCTGACATGAGAAAGGCCATAACAGACATTGAGTTGCATTTGGCTTAGAGGGTCACAAATTGTTCAGATTGCTCAGTGACAAGAGAGCTACAGAGATCAGGCAAATGTTCAGAATTCAGATGCAAAACCATAGACTGCTGGGATCTTGTTTAATGCCCACAGAGTATGTCCTTTGCACTCATAAATTCCCACCTTCAATCTCCACCATAGGAGCCAACTCCTAGGGGTCAAGGTCCCTTTGCCGCCCCCAATAAAATATTTGAGGGGGGCTGCCCTACCACATTAATGGGCACTGCCATTCAAATGATGCTGCATGATGTGTCTTGTGATTGATTGTGTGGGGTGGGGTTTACCTGCCCCCCAATATTTTATTCAAGTTGGCACCCCTAATCTCTACCATCTCCAGTTAAAGACACCCTTGAGCCAGGCATGAAAAATATCTCTCTTAGGCTCTGGAGAGCCAACTAGAGTAGATAATACTGACCAAGAGAGGTCAATGTCCAATATTAGGTGGCTTTATACATTAAGATGAGAGATTCTAACTTCCCATTGGGGCACCAAGCTTCATAGGTGAGTCTGGAACCATGAATCCAGGCCAATTTATCCCTTCCTGTATTTTACCCACAGTTCTGCTGGCTTTTAAGAAATTAGTCATTCCTATTCTAGGTCTTCACAGCTCTTCTATGAATAGAGATTGACCAATGTATCCATTTTGGATTCCCTCCACTTTTCATTTTGTTTCCTCCAGTCTTTCGTTCAGTTCACCACATTTCTGCATCAGATTTTTTAATTTTTTTTAAAAAAAAGTCCTGAAAATTTGTCCGCAATTTAATCTAATCTTCACATTTGTGCAAGCAATTCTCCCTAATATGATGCATTTTGGGACATTATTTTCACTTATATATGCATTTTTGTGCACATTCCCCCCTATTATACACTTTTTTGTATATATCGTTTGGTTAGAGAACTGCGTCATAAAATTAGGAAAAGTGCAAATTTTGAAGAACAGCTGTGCTTCAATTCACATACTGTTCCAGGAAATCTGAATTAGGTAGGTTCCCATTGAAATGTGAATGGGACCAACTTTCTCATTCCTTACCTATGGGTACTTTTCAAATCACTTGCATCTCTGTGGTTCCCAAACAAGCCTGGTTTGGAAAGAATCTAAAACTTGTCTTGGCCTATTGTTCCACAACATCATGCCAATGACTCACATTTCTCCACTATATATCCAGGATAATCTTTTATGTGCCTTATATGTGCTTATGTTTACTATCACATTTTAAAGTAATACAAAACTAATCTGGGAGGATTACAGGACCTCAGTGTGGAATCAATTCCCTAAAAAGGGGAGAAAGAGAAGATACTAAATACCCTGGCATTTCTCATTTTATATTCCCACAGTGGGATTTTCAGAAGTTCTCAGTCATAGCCAAAAATCTATTGCTTCTGAAACCTGTCCAATGGAGTTAAATGGGAGCAATTTTGAAGGATACTGCTGTAATCCTCCCCCAAATCCAACCTCTAAATTCTAGGACCAGTATACTGGCAGAACATTCTTACTGAAGGAAAATTCTGATTGAAGTCCAGGAGAATTTTATTAAGTTTGAATGAGGTTGGCACATACATTATCTTTGTGATGTGGTTGTCACTGCAAAGCCACTCTCCTGTAGAAAGCTCCTATGCACCGTTGGTCATGTTCTGATATTTGGAGTCATCTGAATCACATGAATAACTGGTCCTAGTCATGCATGCCCTTAAAGACAGTCTGGAAGATTCCAGTGATTCTAGGCACAGATGCTAAGATTTTTGACCAGAGACAGCTATACTGGCTAAAGGTTTGCTTTGCGGGCTCAGTTCAAAGGTCTTTCTTTAGATCTTTAAAGCTCTAAACAACCTGAGACAACAATATCTCGAGAATCACCAGCCTTCATATGAACCTGACCAATAACTTTATTGCTCTTCAAGCTCTCCTTTATGTCCCACCCCCACCACCATCACAAATCCAGTGGGCCTTTTTGGTGGTGGCCCCCATCATGCGGATTAGCCTCCCAAAGTCAAGTCCCCACCTTAGACAGGCAAAGAAGACAATTTTATTAAATCAATCAATTGCTAATTATTGCTATACAGGTGTTTTTATGCTGCTATTGCTCTTTGAACGATTTTAGGCTGTGATTCAATGGCCCCTTGGACTGGAGCTCCAACTCCTCACCAGTGAGAACAAGAATCTGCTTATGTTGTGGTTCAAAGCACAGGTGTGCAACCAATGCCCCTTCCATTTGCCTGCTCTTCAGAACAAAGGCACATCAAATTGATGGGCAAACGTTCCACTTAGTGCTACAAAAATCTTGAAGTACATTTGCTGCTTTGAAATGTGGACAATCTCTTTGTGCCTTTTTAATAGCAGTAAGCCAGCAAAAAAAGTGTTTGCTGCCTCCGTACCTATGCTGCATTTCTTTCTTGGTCCCCTCAATCGGTCACCCTCTTTCCTAGTTTACTGCAGCAAGCAAACCACTTCAGATCAAGGAGGAGTGTCAGCTAAAGGACCAAAGGAGGCAAGAGGCAAGTGGCAGAATGGTAGCAATCTCAACTGCACTGGTACCACAGAAGGTACAGGGAGGTCACTCAGGTCACAAGGGAAGAGTCGTAGCTGAGTGGTAGAGCATATACTATGTATGCAAAAGGTCCCTGGTTCAATACTTGTCATCTTGAGGTAGGGCTGGGAAAGATTCCTGCCTGAAATCCTGCAGAGTTGCTGCCAGTCAATATCAAGATTACTGAGCAAGATGGATTGATGGTCGGGTTCGGCGTAAGGCAGCTTCCTAGGCTCCTAACCCTACTTAGAAATGTGATTGCCCCAAGGTTTGCTGTCATGTGAGTAGGAGTTCCAGGAGGAAAAGAGCCCAATTTGAACTGGTATTTCATGGCCAGATGGAGGGATGCTGTAGCATGTTGCTACAACCCCACAATGCAATTACTGCAAGCTCTGGTAACTTCATTACCAACAATCTACTGCCTGAGATGTTTGTTTTTCTTCCTTGCCCAGGAAATTGTGTGTGTGTGTGTGTGTGTGTGTGTGTGTGTGTGTGTAGATGGAGAATACTAAATCACAAACATTAAAAATGTCAGAATGACTGGCCGGATCTTACAGAAGTTCCACCTCTTCCAGCATTATGGAGACTCTCTTCACTTTGCCACACCCTGCTCTTATCTTAAAGAAACATCAGAACCAGCCTTTAAATCGCTTGTAATTGGTTCTTTCTTTTTTCAGATAGTGCACCTCAAGCATGGGGAAGGGCCATGGTTCAGTGGTAGAGCATCTCTTTTGTATGTGGATGGTCCCATGTTAAATCCCTAGCATCTCTAGGTATGGGAGGGAAAGATCTCTCATGGAAATCTTGGATGGACCAATGGTCTGACTCAGAATAAAGTAGCTTCATAAGCCCCTATATACAAACCTTCCATTCATACCTGCAGTTAATCACATGAGCCAGTAATTCATGGATCTCAATGAAGACAATTCCCGTGGTCTCTTGAAGCTCCAAAATGTATCACCGTGACCACAGAAAGGGGCAGGTCTAAGATCCTTGGTCATAGTCTGAAAGCACACAGTGCAACAGCCTAGTTTAAGCTAAGCAGACTTGGGTCTTGACATTGTTTGGATGGGGGGCTGCCTGGGAAAATCGTATGAACATAGGTGGCTTTGAGCTCCACAGAAAACAGGTGGGACATATGTTTTAAAATTATTCATATTCCAGGCTCTCCTGTTAACACTGTTCATGCTAAGGGTGAATAAACAAGGCATAAGCCAGTTCTAGCACAAACTTCTTGACCATGAACACAGTCAAGATTTGTTTATATCAGATACATGCATTGTCTAAGCACCTTTATCAAGATCTTTTGAAAAGAGGCGTGGCCAAGAGGTTTATGTCCTTTCACAATATAATATAAAGTGTGTGTGTGTGTGTGTGTGTGTGTGTGTGTACACAGAAAGATGTTTTAATCATGATTTTTGAACAAGGAGGGGGGAAAAGAATCCTGTAAAAGTAACATTCAGGGTCCTTGACTCTTTGTTCCAACAGGCACTGAATTGAGCTTCAAAACTGTGTTTGCAAATCAACATATACGTATGGAGACTGCACTGAACAGAAACTAATGAAATTCCAAGGTGCTCTGGGATGCCTGTTTTATTCTGATCAGTGGTAGATTGCACTATTGACCAAGTGTCAGCCATAGAGCGATACAATGATTGAATAAAAGTGGATACATAATCGGAGGGGAGAACTTTGCCACAACCAGGCTTGTTGCTTTTCTCCTAATACCAAAGGACACACTATTTTTTTTTTCTTATTTCTTACAAAAAGTTCGGTACCCCCTTTTTTCCCTTTCCTTCCCCCTTTGTTCACTTTTAAAATATACATACATATATAATCCCCGCTCCTCTCTTCCCTTTGTGGATTCTCCCCTCGCCAACCCAGCCCCCTTGATGGCTTCCTCAGATAAAATAATGCAAGGTTCCTCCGCCGGAGATGCTGATGAAATATTTGAGGCCCCGATATTAATCTGTTATCAGTTGTGTAGGTGTGAAATGTGATGAAGATGACAGAGACTCCTGCTCAGCCGGCCTAAAGTAATTTGCACCAAAGATATTTAGATCTGTCTTTGGACACTGCAGATCAGTTATTGCAGGAGGGGGAGAGCCTGTGGGGAGCCTACCTTAAAACATATTTCAAATGCCAGGGGAACCGCATGAAAATTGGGTAATGAATGAAATTCTGATTGCAGAAAAATCACTTAGGAATGTGACTGATGCGGCTCGCTGATGTTCTATATGCAAAGCTGAAACCTGAGATGCTTAATGGCATACACCTTTGTCCTGTGGGTTCTGCAGTGCATTCAGTTTTGCACTTGCCACCAATTCCTTCCGTATTAGAGAAGATACCAAGACTGATAACAGTATTCCTCACTAAAAAACATTGAGCTGTCATAATAGCTGAACAGGTCTGTGCCATGGGTGCTGTACCATCTATGGCTTAAAGTGGACCTGGAAACAAGGAGATATCCAGTAGCATTCCTCTGAGCTGATCAGTAAACCATCAGCATAAGAACCTACCAGGCCTAGGGATCCACCTAACCCTGTATTTCTATAACAGGGATGGGGGCATGTGGCCTTCCAAATGTTGTTGGACTACAACTCCCATCATCTCAGACCATTAGCTGCACTGGCTGGGGCTGATGGGAGATGGAGTCCAGCAACATCTGGATGGCCACAGGTTCTCCATACCAGAGTCTCTCTAGGATCTCTGAAAGGACCAAGTATGCCACCATGCACCCATGATTGAAGGGGCTTTGCTGCACCACATGTGCGAGTGACATAGACACACTACATGATGTGTTGGTGTCATGTGCATATATCACATGGCATGCTGATGTTTTGTGTACTGGCCACAGGGCATGGTGCACAGACTGTGGGATTAAGGTGAGCTTGCCACATGGCATATGTGCATGGTCGCTGTGGATTTTTGGGGGGCCCGTTCTTGAATTTTTTGAGGGACCTTGCCTCCTCCCCCCAGATGGTGCCTATGGGAAGGTTGCATTCCTCCATTGTCTCCCAACATGGATGCCAACAATGTGCAGCTTCTAAGGATTGGGCCTGGGATCTTCTGCATGCAAAGCTGATGCTCTCTCACTGAACCTCCTTTGAACTAAGATATGCATAGTAGATGCATGCTCACTTACATGTGAAAACATTGGTGGCAGCATTGGAATGTAGACCCAAACATGCCCACTCCCATTGATGACTCTCCTCAACCTGCTCCTGTGTGAATAGTTTCATTCTTAGGTGCCTCAAAGTTCCTCATTGTTTTGGCTGCAACTGACTAACACATTTCCCTCTCTGGAAATTCTTTATTCTGTTTGCTGGTCACATTGGGATATGACAACATGTTTGCAAATGGCAAATTTGCCCAATTGTTCTTCTGGACTCATCAGTGGCCCAGTCTGCCTTCCATTTTCTACAAGAAGAATTGCCCGGTCCTCATAGTTGTGTTTCCATTTGATACCTAAATCATTTTATCTAACAAACAACGGGCAGTCACTGAAAATCTATATCCCCACCACGACCATATGCTTTACCACTTAGTAAATAGTTGGTGACAAGTTTGTTTCAGTTTCAGAACCCCTGTAGTTCTTCTGGAGGTTACAATGGATAATGTGATGTAGTACTTAATTTTTATTCTCCAAATAGCCAAACTGATAACAGCAGTCTAAGTGTTTAAATACATAAGAGCTGCCTATGATACATTAGGCCAAATATTTGTCTAATCCCGCACTCTTAACAGTCTTACTGGGGAAATCACAAAATGGAAGCAGCCATGTCCTATTGCCATCTTCCAGCATCTCGTACTCAGCCTCTTGATTCAGAGGTTAGATTGAGCAAAAACAGAAAAGCTGGTTCACTTCAGATGTTGTTGAACTACAGCTCCCATCAGCACCAGTCATAGCTGTCAACCTTCCCTTTTTTTGTGGGAAATTCCCTTATTCCAGTGCCGTTTCCTGCTGCTTCCCACTGCTATCCCGGATTGTTAGATATCCCGTAGACCGTCGCCGGGACAGGTGAGGCTGCTGATCTCTTATTTTCGAGGCTGCTGATCCCTTATTTTCAAATCTGAACGTTGACAGCTATGACCCTAGTCAGAAGCTCCAATGGTGAGAGATAAAGAGAGTTGTAGTCTGACGGCACCCAGTGGGCACTAGCATTAAGTTCTTGTGGCAAATAACCATTAACACATGCAATATCTGTGAATTCATCTAATCCTTTTCAATGTCTCAGGCGGAGGTCAATCCTAGACTTGCTATGCTAGGGATTGAAACTGGGACCTTCTGTTGTTCTCTACCAGTGTTAGAGAGGGCACTGCCCCATCAACCTCAAACTGCCCACTTGCCTGCCTTCTTGCAACCAGTCCAGAAGGTAGCACTCACTGTCAGCTTCCTCCTGCTTCATATCAGTTTTGCCCCTGCAGAACTTCATAAGGAGGAAGAATTAGTTGGCTCTGACCTCCTTGCTGTTATTCCTACCATTTCCAATGGGCACCACCAACATAGCTGTGCCCTTCCAAATATATCTGACTGTTTAACTGATATGTCCTCCATTGTCCACCCACCTGCAAACACCCCCGCTGAAATTCCATCTAACAAAATGCTCCCATTCTTTTCAATAGATGAGAAGATCCAAATGAGTTCACCAAAGACCTTGAGAAGAGTAGAACAATTATCGGAATGTACATTGGTTTTACTATGAGTCAATTTGACACATACACAAATGGCAACAATATCATAAAAATCATTAGGGCCTCATTTCTCTTCTTTCCTCTTAAAGCAGTTGGGTCTCCCCCCACCCCCACCAATTGAAAATAACATCTTCATCCTATCCATTTTTGAATATATGGTATCACATTTTGCCTTACCCATTCAATGCTGGATAAAATGTGGGCATGCACATATTCCTGAGACAAGAGCTCTGACTGAAAGCTATAAAACGAAACAATCTCTTTCAGGGTTGTTGTTTTATTCTTTCTCTCCCACCCACCCCTCTTTTTTTTTTTCGAAAAAGGAAAATTGCATAAATAATACATTTGGCCCTTGCAATACCAAACAGGCACAATAGCTACTTTACAGCTTTCATCAAAAGAAGACCATCTTTTTTCATTTACATTATGAAACTGGTAATACAATATCATCAGCTCTGATTGGCTGAATCATCTTGAGGCATGTTCCTGCTCTCCAGATGATGCAGCTGGGTCCTTGTGTCAATGGAATGTATGACTGGGGGAACATATAAGGGAAATTTGTCATTGGCTCATGAAGTAGCCTTTTTAAAAGTGGGGAGGAAAGGGACGACGGGTTGGGGGAGAGAGAAAGCAATAATGAAGATTTATTGAGAAATGTGTGAGAACAAGCAAAAATTCCCCAGTGGGGGGAAGAAAGGGGGGGTAAAGCAACTGCCCGTGATGTTGTTTCCTTTGAATCTAGGGTATATTTCGCCGTTTGGCATCTGGGCTTATATTCATCATGTTTTATTATGATAGCCAGACACAAGGAGATGTCAACACACAGCATTTGGGGGCATGGTCTAGCGGTTAGACCAAGGGCAGTGAAAAATGCCTTCTTCTCTCCCCCCCCCCCCGCCCGCCTTGCAGAACCCCTGCATGACCTTGAAGAAATGATTTCCTCTAGGTAAGCTAGCCTGAGAATCCAACAGATGTGTCGTAGAGGAACATGTCACTTAGAAGCCATAAAGCACACTGAGGTCTCGGAGAAGACTTGCCTTGCAGTGACTGTTTTGCAAAATATAGAGGTCAGTCACCCCGATGCCTTGCCTTGCTGTCGACAGAAGCACCATTTAGGATGAACAGGAATGCCATGGTGCATTTCCCTATGTGCGATTATTCCTCATGAGCATTGAGGAGAAGGTTCAGTGCCAAGGGTGTCCTCAAGCCTGCAGCTAGACCTGCTTCTGCAGCTACAGATGAATGGATGGGACACTGCCCTGCCAACCTCCATCTGCTCTCAGCTAGTCCCACCACCATCTTGCAACAAGTCCAGAGGCTGGCACTGGCTGTCAACTTCCTCCTCCTTGGTCTCAGTGTTGCTGTTGTAGAACACAACAGAGAGAAGGATTAGAATTACCGTATATTTCACTCCATAAGATGCACCTGACCATAAGACACGCCTTATTTTTAGAGGAGGAAAGGGGAAAAGCCCTGTTTTTTGGGTATCAGCTCACAGTTGCGCAGCTTCTTTTGCAAAGGGAAAAAATCCTGTTTTTATGGGGTTCAACTCACAGTTCTGCAGCTTTTTTAGGAAAGGAAAGGGAGCCGTTTCTACAGTTCCCAGACAGATAATCTAATCAGCCAGTCACATGTCACTGGGAAAACAAGCAGCTTCCGTCTGCAGAACATTCAACAATGGAGGCCTGGGCGGGGCCAGAAGCGATCGACCACACGTTTGCTCTATAAGATGCACAGACATTTCCCCTTACTTTTTAGGAGGGAAAAAGTGTGTCTTATGGAGCGAAAAATACAGTAGTTGGCTCTGACTGTTATTGACTCTGATTCCACCTACCTGCAGCCTCCTTGCCTTCTGCCACCACTGTCTACACAGCATGGACCATTGGGGTTCCCATGGATGAATTTAGATGCAGGTGTACTAGAGCCAAGAAGTATCCTGCTCACTGACTCAGAAAATGAAATTCCAGAGACTGGCAGAAGGGGCTGAACCCTGAAGTATGACAACTCTAGTAACACACTTACAACATATAACATGAGAAGCCTTGCTCTAGATACCTGTGCTGGATAATGTTCAGCAGATGTCACTAGGAGCAGGGTCTTTTCAGTCATGGCACCAGAGCTATAGAAGTCTCTCCCCAGGGCCAGGCTCAGCTATTCACATCAGGTGCCCAGAGGGTAAAGGTAGGGCAGTACCATGGATAGCTCCAAATGACCAACATCCTCAGACAAAGGCTGTAGGTAAACTGAGGCCCTCCAGCAGGCGTACTACCTGGCACACTTTGTTGCTGGCTCTCTGAGCACAGTTTCCAAAGCATCTGCTAGAAGATACTCCTGCCTCTCAGGCAGGGAAATGGGCTGAGAAGGGAGGAAGTGAGAAACTGATTTTGGCAGTAAGGGAAAGTTGCAATAATCTTTGGTAGTGGCTAGGAAAATTAGACAGTGGTGACAAAAGAGGTCACAGAAGAGAAATCCAAGGGCCTCATAAAGTGTACAGACCATAGGCTGCCACTGAATCAGACCAACAGTCCATCTAGCCACTATGCTCTACCTCAAGGGTGGAGAACCTGCATTCTTCCAGGTATTGTTGGACTTCAACTCAAATGAGCCCCAATGGTCAAGGATAATGGAAATTCTAATTCATCAACTTCTGGTGGGTCACAGATTCCTCCACCCGTGTCTACTGTGATTGACAGCAGCTACCCAGGTTGTCAGGGTGAGGGTCTTGGCTCAAAGGTCAGACATGTGCTTTTTATGTAGAAGATCTCAGGTTCAACCACTGATATCTCTAGCTAAAAGGCTCCAGCAGCAGCAAATGATGGGAAAGATTTCAACTTGAGAACTTGGAGAACTGCTGCCATTTACTCTGATAAACCATACTGGGATCCATGAACAAATATTCTACTTAGTGTAAGGTAGCTTCCTCTGTCTTTCCCATCACTTTAGGCCTTTCTGCATACAAACTGCACAGCCTCCTAGGTAGAATGAGAGGATCTTAGAGTTGGAAGGAACAGCAACTAGTCCCTTCATCTAGTTCAACTCCCCGCAATGCAGGAATATGCACCTATATAGGGATCAAACCCATGACCTTGGCATTATCAGCCCCATGCTCTAACCAACTGAGCTAAGAGTATACTCCTTAGTTATGAAAGAGCAGGGTTCAAAGGCAATTTAAAAAATATTCCTATTTAACAATGCAGACATGTCTCACATGCTCACTTCTGTCAGGATCTACTTTTGTGGATCTTTCGACAAGATTTTCTATGGGATTTCCCACTTCTCAGAGGTGAACATCAGGGAATTCTTCCTCCTCCTCCTCCTTCATATTCATAAAATAATATTGTGATCATAAAATAAAGTCATCAGAAGCAGTGTTAGAAAGTGGAGAGGCATTCACATAAATGCATGCTTTGCAGCGGGTGAAAGAAATGTTCTGCCATTAAACTGAATTGTCCTTCAGTTACTTTATTCAACGAGAACCTTTGAAAATAAGGAAATGTATCTCGCTTTCCTATCTGATCAAAAAACACCAATGTTATTCTTTTAATGAATTTCCCCCTTCCCCCCCCCCAGCAAAAGCAGCTTGTTACAATGAATCTTCTGTTTTAACAAATGCGCTTTGCCAGTTTTGCAAAATATCTGCTCCTGAGAGTGCATATACTAAAAGCAAAAGGAAATAATGATTGGCCACAATCCTGCATAGAGTTAAACTATTCTTAAAACTGGGCCTCCACAACTGAGGCCAATCCAAGATGAATACAGTGGATATAATAATAATATAATAATAATAATTTATTATTTATACCCCGCCCATCTGGCTGGGTTTCCCCAGCCACTCTGGGTGGCTTTCAACGGAATATTAAAAACAATACAGCATTAGACATTAAAAACTTCCCTAAAGAGGGCTGCCTTCAGTTGTCTTTTAAAAGTAAAATAGTTGATTATTGCCTTGACATCTGAAGGGAGGGCGTGCGGGATGCACATTAGCAACCTGCAGCATTCGCAACCCGCAGTGCCACGTCTGCGCACGCGCGGGTCATGATACGGCGCTTCTGCGCATGCACAAAGCATGATTTAGTGCTTCTGTGCATGCGCAAGCACTGAAACCTAGAAAAAACCCATTCCGGTACTTCACCCACCCACCTCTCTCTCTCTCTCTCTCTCTCTCTCTCTCTCACACACACACACACACTTCACCAACCCATTTGCAAGTAGCAAAATGGGGGGGGGGGGGAGGAATTTCAGCTGAAATTTTCAGCTGTGGAATTTAGAGGTAAGGGATAAATTTCATTAGGAAAATTCCTTGTGAGCTTCATTCCCTGTACCATTATATTTGCCAGTAGGAAGGTTAAAACCCCTTCTTTCCCTGCCCACCACCCTATCACTACCCAAATTCAAGCCAAAGATTTTCTAAGGGGAACTTTCTGCTCTGTATTTTCAGCCCATCATCCAGGTATGGTGGCCCACTGAAGTCTCAATATATCTCCCAATTTTACTGCCTCTCTGACTGCAAAGTGAGGGTATATCAGAGCTGGCCAAAGATTATTTTTTTCCTGCTTGAGATAAAGGGCAGTATACAGTGGTACCTCGGATTACATACACTTCAGGTTACAGACTCTGCTAACCCAGAAATAGTACCTCGGGTTAAGAACTTTGCTTCAGGATGAGAACAGCACAGCGGCAGCAGGAGGCCCCATTAGCTAAAGTGGTGCTTCAGGTTAAGAACAGTTTCAGGTTAAGAACGGACCTCCAGAACAAATTAAGTTCTTAACCCGAGGTACCACTGTACTGGTCTAGTTGGCTTCTGTACATGGAATGGAGAGGGATGCCGCCTTGTCTTAGTTCAGCACTCAAGAACATAAGAGCCTGCTGGATCAAACCAAAGGCCTATCTAATCCTACGTCATGTTCTCTCACAGCGGCCAACCAGATGCCTGTGGGAAACCTATTCAGAAGCATTACTGTCTTTGACCATGGAAGCAAAGCACAGCCATCACAGCTAGTAGCCCTCTCCTCCATGGATTTGTCTAATCCCCTTTTAAAGCCATCACAACTGGCAGCCATCACTGTCTCCCTCAGAAGCAAATTCCATAGTTTAACTATGGAACATAGTTAACATCTTGTTTATCTGTCCTGAATCTTCTAGCAGTAAGCTTCCTGGATGTCCACAAGTTTTAGTGATGGAATATCATCCTCTACCAAACCTGAGGCAACAGATTCCTGGGTTGCTCCTGGAGAGTCTGTGCGACAACAAAAGGGGGATGAAGTTACTGACACAGGCAATGCACATAAAATTTAACAAAACCTCATTTCCCTGTCTTCTCAAACCAACTAGGTCAGTTTCCTTAGACATTTAAAGCTCTGGACTATCTCACACTGGGCCAGCCCAAGATATTTTGCTACCTGAAGCAAAGGACAAGATGGCACCCTCCATTCCATGTACAGAAGCCAACTAGACTGGTAAAGTAGTACCTCGGGTTATGAACTTAATTCATTCTGGAGGTCCGTTATTAACCTGAAACTGTTTTTAACCTGAGGTATCACTTTAGCTAATGGGGCCTCCCGCTGCTGCCGCACAATTTCTGTTCTCATCCTGAAGCAAAGTTCTTAAGCCGAGGTACTATTTCTGGGTTAGTGGAGTCTGTAACCTGAAGCGTCTGTAACCCGAGGTACCACTGTAATTGAATCTTACTGCAGTATAGGCAACTAACTGTATGGTGCCCACCATTGCTCTCCTCCATCACAGCAGGTTAGCTATGGGGGTACAGGACAGGCCATGTGGCACACAGAAGATGTCCAGGGGGCTCAGGAGAAATGGGGGGGGGCTGCCTCCATTGTCTCCTAGCATTTGCCACCTGAGGTGATTGCCTCTGTCTAATGATAGGGCTGGCCCACAACACACTAAATTATAGACCTGTGAAGTTTACAGCTAACAGGAGACTCCAGTCACCTGCTTTTTAATATAAGTACATTTTTCAGTGTAGTACCTTGGCAGCATTGTGGTTTACCAAGAGGCATACCTCATTTAGCTCTTATTTTTAAGCCAACTGTATTTGAAAACTATGTTAGTATCTGGCAAATGCAGGGAGACTTCAGGAAAATATTAAAATCACTATGGGAGTGACAGGAAAAAATGGAGTGAGACAGATTCCTCTGGTCTGGTCCTTTATGATTCTTTTCTGGTTATTGCGTATATAAATTTCAATCCCCTTGAACAAGTGGAGGAGGGGAGTCAGAGAGAAGTGCGTGATTATCATATCACTCAAAGCAGCACAACTTTTAAAAAATCAGCTCCAATATAAATTCACTCTATATAAAATGACTTTTAATATTCTTTTTCTTAACATAAGTATTAAATTTTATATGATTAAAAATTTATTTACTTGCTCTTTTCCCTTAATTTGGATTTTTATTTGCTATTATTGCCGGTCCCATCTGATCTCGGCAAAAGGAAAAAAAAGAAACCTCTCTTGCTGCACATTATAACACGAAAGGATGTTAAGACAAGAGCATGCCATTAACTGTGACACACTGCTAGGCTTTGAAAGTCAACTCTTTAAAAACTAAATTAAAAGTGACCTTCTCAACAGGGTGGGCATGGCCCATCATGCAACTCTGCGGCAAAAGGGGAGCCCGCGTTTCAGTGGCTAGATTAGTAATTCTGTCAGAGGGGGCATGTGTAGGACAAAGCATCAAGTCCCGGTGTGTGGCCTTCATATTTAAGACCTGTGTTCAAGGTCCACTTCTCAATGAGGATGTAAACCTGTGACTGGGCTGCTCCAGTTCACACTGCAAGTGGGGTTCAGTTTCTTCGTTGATGGGGGGAGGCTCTGCACATAGAAGGGCTATAGCTCAGTGGTAGAGCCACTGCATGCAGAAGGTCTCAAGTTCAATCCCCAGTCATAGAATTGGAACGGACCCCTGTGGATCATCTAGTAGTCCCACTCCCTGCCCCTACGGGGATCGAACCTGCAACCTTGGCGTAACCAGCACCACACTCTAACCAACTGAGCTATCCAGGCTATCCCCCATGACATCTCCAAGTAGGGTTAGGAATGCATCCAGTCTGAAACCATGGAGAGATGCTGTCAGTCAACATAGACACTAGTGAGCTAGGTGGGCCAATGGACTGACTAGGCATAAATAAGCTTCCTAAGTACAGAGTACACACACACGCACACACACACACACACACACACACACACACACACACAAAGCAGGAATAACATTGTGTACAGCCCTTCTGTGCTTCACACAGACAGCAGAAGCCTGCCAATTATTTGTTCTCAGACAGCAGGGAAAAACATACTTCTTTTCCCCAAGTCATAAAACCAGGGGGAACGTTAAAAATTTATGTTTATCAAATAAAACACACAGCCTCCTCATTGTTCTGAAATCCTGGAGAGCAGCTGCCAGTCAGTGCAGAGAATACTGAGCTAGATGGACCAATATCCTGACTCAGTTTAAGGAGAGTTCCTATGTTCCTGTACAGGGAAAGATTTGTTAAAGTTAGGGAAAATAAGGAGAAAATTGACAGGAAGGAAGAAACTGTGATGGGATGAAAGCATAGACAATTTCAGGAGGTGCAGGGGGCCACAGAAGACTGGGTTGGAGGCAGCACTCCCAATTTCCCACCTGTGCTTTAAAATGTCCAGATCCGGATTCAGGCCTGGTAGTAGATGAGTCATGGCGATGGGAACCAACAGCTTTTCATCGCACTCTCGGGATTCTTGCGTGAAGCCTATGGCTTTACGCTTTCAAAAGAAATCAGCCCTCATGATTGAGGAGATAAATTTTAATGTGCCATGCCAAGAATTTCCAAGGTGGGTTTCACCGGTGGCAATCTAATGATGCACTGCACACAGTTACCTGAGGAGTCACTGACATTATCATATCCTTCAAAATAGACGACCTGGTGGATCTACATTCTCCTACCTGAGCAGTTAAGGAAGCCTCTGAAAGAGGAACAGGTAGGCCTGTCAGAGATAATACCTGTGTAAGATGGCTAAAAAAAACCTAAGATCATGGCCACTGGTCCCATCACCTCCTGGCAAATAGAAGGGGAAGAAATGGAGGCAGTGAGAGATTTTATTTTCTTGGGTTCCGTGATCACTGCAGATGGTGACAACAGTCACGAAATTAAAAGACACCTGCTTCTTGGGAGAAAAGCAATGACAAACCTAGACAGTATCTTAAAAAGTAGAGACATCACCTTGCCAACAAAGGTACGTATAGTTAAAGCCATGGTTTTCCCAGTAGTGATGTATGGAAGTGAGAGTTGGATCATCAAGAAGGCTGATCGCCGAAGAATTGATGTTTTTAAATTATGGTGCTGAAAGAGACTCTTGAGAGTCCCATGGACTGCAAGAAGATCAAACCTATCCATTCTTAAGTAAATCAGCCCTGGGTGCTCACTGGAAGGACAGATCCTGAAGCTGAGACTCCAGTACTTTGGCCACCTCATGAGAAGAGAAGACTCCCTGGAAAAGACCCTGATGTTGGGAAAGATGGAGGGCACAAGGAGAAGGGGATGACAGAGGATGAGATGGTTGGATAGTGTTCTCGAAGCTACCAGCATGAGTTTGACCAAACTGTGGGAGGCAGTGGAAGGCAGTGCTCTGGTCCATGGGGTCACGAAGAGTCGGACACGACTAAACGACTAAACAACAACACGATGGCTCAGGCTACAATGATATCCCTTGGGAATTTTTTTTTTTTTCAACTGAACAAAAATTACTAGAGATGATTTCTATGATTCTAGTTGCCTGGCATTTCTCTGGCCTCTGCAGTCTGATGGGGGAAGCCCCTTTGGCTACTTTCTGAGCAGCAAAGGAGGTCCCTGGGCCAAGCTTGCTGCCCAAGTAGCAGATCCGGCCCATTCGCCCAATTGGTGAATTGCAAGTGGGCATGGGAGCAGCCCACTTGGCAGCATATAAGGAAAGCCCACAATATACACTACAGCCACTTCTTTGTCAGATCTCCCTCCCTCCCAAATTTGCTGACACATTTTACTCTGCTGGACCTCACTATGGCCTGCAATGGCATCCACCAAGAAGGGCCATTTGGAGCATAAAAAGATGCTTTATTTCAGGTCAGACTATTTGTCCATATAGCTCATCTAGTCAGACAGTGGGGCCTAAAAGAGGCATTAGTGTGCCCCCTACTGAACAGAACCTCCCTGTTGGTCTCAGATGTCATATGGCAACTTCTGTCCCATTGCAAATATCCCCTTCTTAGGCAAAGTCCTCAAGAGGGTGGTGGCTGGACACCTTCCATTCCTGGAGGCCATGGATTATCTAGACCAGGGTTTCCCAAACTTGGGTCTCCAGCTGTTTTTGGACTACTAGTCCAACCATCCCTAGCTAGCAGGAACAGCAGTCAGGGATGGAGGGAACCGCAGTCCAAAAATTTCTGGAGAACCAAGTTTGGGAAACCCTGATCTAGACCCATTCTTGTTTGGTTTCAGTCTAGGGTTTGGTCACACTGGTGGATTATCTTCTCCAGGAAAAACACAGATGGAGCCTTACCTTGTTGGTCTTCTTGGCTTTTT
This sequence comes from Podarcis cretensis, assembly GCF_951804945.1. Classification (NCBI taxonomy): domain Eukaryota; kingdom Metazoa; phylum Chordata; class Lepidosauria; order Squamata; family Lacertidae; genus Podarcis; species Podarcis cretensis. The sequence goes on from NC_137179.1 coordinate 16,125,943, forward strand.
CAGTGGCTTTTGGTGCCATCAGCCATGGTAAACTATCAGGTAGATTCTGCAGGATGAGAAATGGAGATATGTTGTTACAGTGGTTCCACTCCTATCTGCAAGGGTAGTTCTAGAAAGTGGCGGTGAGGGACATCTGATCTGTTCTGTACAATTTGTGTTGTGAAATACCAAACGGTTCCATCTTGTTCCCAGTCCTATTTAACATCTACAGGAAGTCACTAGGTGATGGCAGCAGGGGGGTTGGAGTTGAATGCAGTCAGTATGTTATTGACATTCAGCTCTATTTCCCTCTTTCATCTGAGTCCAGAAAGTCTGTTCAGATGCTAGGCCATTGTCTGGATGCTGTACTGGGATGGATGAAGGCCAGTATAACAGATTCAGTCTCAACAAGACAGGGGCCCTGTGAATAAGTGGCTCTCATGTTGAGGAGTTAAGCAGACAACTTGTAATGCAGGAATCTCATGAAGGAGCAAGTCCTGCGTTGAGCTTTGTTGCTGGAAGCTCATGCTGCTTCAGTGGCTCAGAGTACCTTTGGCCAACTTTGGCTGGTCTACCAGACACTGCCAATTTCTGGACATTGATAGCCTGACCACATTAATTCACCCCCTGGTAATCTCCCAAATATGCTGTGCTCTACATGAGGGTGCCCTTGAAGACAACATGGAAGCTACAGCCACTGCAGAATGTGGTGGCCAAGCTGCTAAGTGGAGCAACACAGAGAGCCAGAAGACATTAGATTTAAAAGATTTGCATTGACTGCCAAGAAGCTCTGGGTCCAATTTCAAGGTGTTAGTGATGATTTATGGAACCCTGAATTACTTGGGGCCTGGATAACTGAAGGGGCATCTCTCTATACACTGTTCTGCCCAAACATTTTCAATAACATGTTGCTTTTATTCAGATTGTATGTATATTTTAATACTTATTTATTTGATTTATATGCCACCTTTTTCTCCAAGGAGCTCAAGGTGGTCACATGGTTCTCTCACTTCCCATTTTATCCTCAGAATAACCATTTTAGCTCAGCTGGTAGGGAATGAGACTCTTAATCTCAGGGTTGTGGGTTCAAGCCCCACATTGGGCAAAAGATTCTTGCATTGCAGGGGCTTGGACTAGATGACCCTCATGGTCCCTTCCAGTTCTGTGATTCTATTTTATGTTCTATGTGTGTTAAATTAGGCTGGTCACCCAGTGAGCTTCATGGCTGAGTGGGTATTCAAACCCTTGTTGCCCAGGTCATACTCCAAAATACTAACTTTTACACCACAGTGATTTTCTAGGTTTTGACATTTAGTATTGCAATTTTGTTTGGTAAACTGCTCCGGGATCCTTGGATAGGAAGCTGTCTCTAAACCACCACAACAGCAACCATGTAGATTTCAGTTAATAGGCTGGCTTCTGTTAGTGTGTCTATGTACCCACTGCCTGTAAGATGGGGACATTTCTGCCCCCCCATCTCAGTCATCTGACACTTGATAAGTCTGATCCCTCGAAGTAGTAGCAGAAGGCCTGGGAAAAAAATTATGAAAGCTGGATGGAAAACACAGATATTACTAGCAGCAGAAGAGTCTGCCATTGGAAGCGATGGGAAATTAAAATTAATGGAAAGAATCAAAACCAGTGGGAATAAGGATGTGGTTTCAACAAATGAATAACAAAATGAAAGGCATTTTAACAACAAAAGCAAATAGAGTAGAATAGAATAAATAAATAACATTCTGGCAGACCGCTGGCACTTGCACCACTCCTTCCATAGGAGTTTGATAGCCAGGGTTATACGAGAACTAAAAGGATGTTATTGTGCTACTCATAAGGTTAGGCTCTTTGGCCATCCCTGCTGTAAAAAAATGTGCAGCAATACAATGTACCTACTGAGTATTCCATTTCCCGGACTTTATTTGCTGAAATAGAAGAACGAGAGGAATCTGAACAACAGTAAATATCACATCCGAGGCATTAGAGAGTGGAAGAAAAGATTGACAACGTTAGCTCGACTGCTCCATCCTCCCCCTGCCAAAGCACAATTTAGTCTGTAGATAGATAGACTGAACTTCCGTAATAGAACTCCTATCTGCGGTAACTATCTAAGCATTTATACTTCACACATCACGGGTAGCTATCAGAGCAGTTGTGACTTCTGGAGCTAAAGGAAAATGCCTTGGGCCTGGAATTTGCAGCTGGAAGGAAAGAGAATAAAGAAGAAATAAAGAGAGAAATCAGATTCCAGGTTAGGAAAGAAGGGGTTGCATGTGCTGTGTGTCTTCTCAGTGTATTTCAAGTGTCCCATGGGATGTCCAGTCTGGGTGTTGTGTGGTGCCTCCATTTATGTGTGCGTCTGTGTTTTGGGTGTCTGTGTTGATTGTGTATGTGGTTGATGGGAAGTGTTATGGTTTATTTCTGTAGCCAAAGCCATTCAAAAAGCAAAATACATAAAGAACAAAACCAAGTGCAATACACTGTTAAAATAATTATTAAAACAGGGCATTCTGTGGAATAAAATTTTCCGTGCTGAAGAATTGGACTTCTCATCCCCACACACTTATCGCTTTAAAATTGCCAACCTAAAGGCAATGCATTGCCCTCACATGCACAGACTCTCTCTTCACATAGAATTTGGTGTTTGTGTCCCTCAACGGAATGCATAGACCTGAATCACAAAGCTTTGGTGAAAAAAGGAGACTCAGCACCCAATCAGATTCTGAAATCAGCCAGCTCCCATTGAGAAACTGTGTACTCCCAGGTGTTGATGGTGGAAGATCATGCACATAAAATTCAAGATGTTAAGGAAATTTCCCGGCTGTAATTGAATGTCTTTGTTTCAGTATGGTCTAAATGAATGTAACTGGGTGTAGAAACATTGGTCACAATTCACTCAAATTAAAATTACACTCATAGACCAGCTTTAAATGTGTTTACTCAGAAGTAAGCCTTATTTTCAGGAGGACTCAAAAAAAAAATCACAAATGGATGTGGTAAGGTTGAGAACTGAAGTTAAGACTGGAAAAGCGGGAAACAGAGAGAAACCAAAATGGAGAGATTCGCCCCTCCCTACTCTCAGGTTATCCTAGCTCTGCAGGAATCGAAGAGTTGTTGCAAATGGTGTAAAGATCTACACAATACCTCCCATCGTAGTATCTTGCCCTCTTGCCCTGGTACAGCTCCCTGCATTTCTAAAAGCATGAAAAACTCTTGTGCAAACATGTCCTTGATATAACGACACAAATCCAAATTCAGAATGCAGCCCTTATGCTTTTTAAAGCAGACATATTTCACTGATTAGAATATATAGCCCCATTGTCATTACCTGTTTTAATTAAACTGTACAGTCTGAAACTTACATGGTGACAAATCATGCTAATTACGCATGCCAGAGTTACCTCCTGAGACTGGTCCATATGTTAGACTCTGCCGTTTATTGTTTAATTGACAGGGGCACTGTGGAAAGTTAGAAGCCTCATGTTTTCTACGGGATCACACTGCTAACTACAGAAACCTTGGTGCCGTTAAATGGAGGGGTGGGTTTTTTTGTTTGTTTCTTTCAGAAGCACTAAATATGAGAAGTCCCTTGGTGCATCCATTCCAGTGGGAAACACTTCACTGAGAGTTTGCTGAGAGAATTAGAAGGTTGGTTGCAGTAGGAATAGCTGGGGGGGGTGCGTCCACATTTTAAACTGGGGGGGGGGGGGAGCCTTAGGGCTGGGAGCCAATTCTGCTCTTCTGCGCTGTCCACAGGCCACACCACTCACCTGCTCTACTTTATCCCATCCGTGGGTGTTTTTGCATGGCTGGAGTGTGTCCTTCAACTCTGATAATGCCTCTCACTCTCTTGGACAGAGGACAGAGAGGGGTGTGAGAGCATGTGCAGAAATTAGCCCACTGTATGAAGGTAAAACTCATACCCTCCAACATTTCTCCAATGAAAAAAGGGACATCCTATTCCATCATCATCATCCTCATCAGAGCTGCACTCTGGGCAGCTTCCGACATATATAAAAACATAACAAAACATGAAACTTATACAAGGCTGCCTTCAGATGTCTTCTAAAGGTTTTCTTCTCGGGGGGGGGGTCAAATAACTCCATACCTCCAAATAATAATTCTCCAGTGAAAATAGGGACATCCTGAGGAAAAGCGGGACATTCTAGGATCAAATCAGAAACCGGGATGGCTTCTGTAAATCCGGGACTGTCCCTGGAAAACAGGGACACTTGGAGGGTCTGAAAACTTGCATCCATTGCTCTGTCCTCTTTCGCCTCTGGCCCCTCCCATTATTGGGATGTGGCCCCCGGAAGGTTTCCCAGATGGGAATGTGGCCCTTGGTCTGAAAAAGGTCCCCACCCCAGGACTCATGCATGAGCATCTAAAGGTGTTGGCCAGGCAGCCTGCTCAATTTTGGGGATGGGGTCAGGAGCAGGGCTTCCACTCCCTAGTAGTCTGGTAATGCCCCTTTTATTTGAGTAATCTAGAGGGTGCAGATAGAGGACCTAAAGCGTTCCACTTATGCAGAGAATTATGCTTTTAAGTGGATGTATTTCCAAGAGGGATTTCAGTTTTATCGTCAAAGTGTTGCGTCGAGCATGCTTTTAATCAGCGCTCTCTTATCTGCAGACCACTGCATGTTGTCCTTTCCCAAACCTAGGCTCTTCTCCCTCCCCACCAGGCACCCGCCCCGTGCATCCTTCCCCCAGAGATTAATGTGCCCTCAGTGGGTTACAAATTTCAATAAATAAACACTCTACTTAGAATTATGAAAATGCAGGCAGCAGCGTGGGATTTCTAGCAGAATATCTACTTTATGAATCAGCACAGGCTTTTTCTCCCCCGCAGTTACATGTATATTAATAATAAAAAATAAGAGGCAAACAAACACCTCGGAACACCACTGAAGGGAAATAATTTTCGTAAGATTTTTAAGTTGTGGAATCAGATTAGAAAGGTGCAGAGCCGAGGAAAAGGGGACATACATCAACCGGAGGAGAAGTAGCCTCGCAAGAAGGGCTGTTAAAATGCGGAGCATAAAACAAGGAAGCTGCATTACACCCAGGCAGAATATTGGTCCATCTAGCTTGATGTGGTTTGCACTGACTGGCAGCATCTCTCCAGTATTTCAGGCAGTGGTCTGTCTCAGCTTTACCTGGGCATGCCGGGGACTGATCCTGAGACCTTTTGCATGCAAGGCAGGTGGCTCTTCCACTGAGCTACAGCTCAGGAAATGCTACTTATAATAATACGGCTTCGTTGGTAGAGCATGAGATTCTGAATCTCAGGGATGTGGGTTCAAACCCTTCGCTGGGCAACAGATTCCTGCACTATAGGGGTTGGACGCTTGTGGTCCCTTCCAACTCTTGTTGTTGTTGTTGTTTAGTTGTTTAGTCATGTCCGACTCTTCGTGACCCCATGGACCAAAGCACACCAGGCACTCCTGTCTTCCACTGCCTCCCGCACTTTGGTCAAACTCATGCTGGTAGCTTCAAGAACACTGTCCAACCATCTCGTCCTCTGTCGTCCCCTTCTCCTTGTGCCCTCAATCTTTCCCAACATCAGAGTCTTTTCCAGGCAGTCTTCTCTTCTCATGAGGTGGCCAAAGTATTGGAGCCTCAGCTTCACGATCTGTCCTTCCAGTGAGCACTCAGGGCTGATTTCCTTAAGAATGGAGAGGTTTGATCTTCTTGCAGTCCATGGGACTCTCAAGAGTCTCCTCCAGCACCATAATTCAAAAGCATCAATTCTTCGGCGATCAGCCTTCTTTATGCTCTTCTTCTTCTTCCAACTCTACAATTCCATAATTCTAATCTATTTTTTGCACCCAGCCCATCTGGCTGGGTTCCCCCAGCCATTCTCCAACACAATATCCAGAAACACAACCACCACCACAACCACAACACAGAACATCAGACATTAAAAGCATAACAATACAGTGTTACCTTCAGGTGCCTAAAGAAAGTCATACATTTATTTATCTCTTTGACAACTTCTTTAGTACAGCATAGAAGGAACCAGTTCTGACTTAGAAAGTGGAAGGGTTTTGTTTCTTGCAGAGCAACATGATGTTCTGTTTTATACTCCACTCACCTGCTGCCACCATGATGATCAATCAGCCCTGGGTGAGAAAGCCTCAGGGACAATTAAACATCTTTAATGGTGAAGTAGGGGCAATAGGAATCTGTGGCTCAGTGGCAGAGCCCGTGGCACGGGGTGGGTTGCCAGCCCCCAGGGCCGTGTGGGAAGGAGGGAAACAGATAAAGTATGCATGCAAATTAAACTGCCTAATGGCGTCCACATCACACATGAGATCACAGCCACAGAAATAAGAAAATAAGAGTCATTACACTGTCCGGCAAGGTCACTTCCTAGTTCGCATGGAGAAGCCATTTTAAATAGAGCCCAATGACGGAAGCACACAGCTGTATTGAGGCAGCATGGGGTGTTGCAATTTTGCACCCCTAACGATTTTGTGCCCAGGGCCACTGACCCTGTGGCCCACCATGCTACACCACTGGGCAAAGCATGTAGCAGCTTGCAGGTTCAATGTTCCACCTCTCCACTCAGGTGGGATCTGAGACTCTCTAGCAGCAGGACTGGTCTGCATCCAAGTTACTGGAATTCACAGGATAGTCAGTGTCGACCAGGGGTGAGGGACCTCAGGACCAGGAGCTAAATGTGACCTTCCAAGCATTTCTTTATGCCCCTTGGATCTCTGCCCAGGCCCAGAGCCTCCATGCCCATACCCTTCACTGACCCTGGACTCTCCTCTAATGGTTTTACCTGTGTTCTTGAATTGAGATACTAAATTTTGCTTGCCTGGATGGAGAGTGGTGTATGACTGTCCACATCCACTTTTGCATACATCCACTGGTATGAGGCCCATGAGCAGAAGAAGAATCCTGCTGGATCAAGACAATGGCCCATCTAGTCCAGTATCCTGTTTTCACAGTAGCCAATCAGGTGCCTGGGGGAAATCTACAAGCAGGACTTTAGCACAACAGCACTTTCCCTTCCTGTGGTTATTGACAAGTCGGAAAGCACTGGCCATCACAATTACAGGTAATGCAAGATTTTAAAAATCCACACGCTGGACTACTAACAACCAGACTATTCACTTTCTCAAAACTGGCTTCTACAGCCACTGTCCAAATCAAATGGGAAGCTCCTTGTAATAATTGGTGCATAATGTTGGATTCCAAATCCCATCATTCCTGACTGTTGGCCATGCTGGTTAGGGCTGATGGGATTTGGAGTCAAACATCATCTGGAAGTCCAGATTCACTGTCCCTGGAGTAAACCATGAGATTAACAAGAAGAGGTTGGTGCGGAATGACAATGAGCATGACCGCACAGCACAGAATCATTATTGCACCCAGAATTTTATTTCAAATAATGTTACTGCCCCATATCAATCAGTTGGGAAGGTGCCATTTTGATTTTCTGCTTCTGCAGCAAAATATTTTCAGCCAGCCGTGCATATTTTGGCATGCTTTTGTTGGGTTTTTATAAAGAGCATTTCACAATCGATCGTGATGTTAACAATTTGCCAATAATAATACAAAATAAAGCACCCCCTTAACTGAAATTTCACAGGAATGTGGAATTGAATGAAACTGCCAAATAAATCCCCATCTTTGTTCAAACACAACACAAAACACAATGGATCCTTGAAAATCCGTGGCTCCATTTGCCAAAAACTGGGTCTCATGGAACTACTAGGTTTTCCTGCCAAGGCACAGTCCTAGCTGTTGGAAAGGCTTAGTGGAACAATTTCAGCTAGAACCACATGCTTCATAGCCCTTTTTACTACAGGTAAGAGAGCTCTGAAAGCCTGGTCTGGCAAGCCAGATCATGAGCCTAAGGAGAGCCCAATTAAAATCAACAGATTCTCTTTGATATGCCAGAAAATGGGAATGTGCACTTAAAATGGAACTCAGCAGTTAACATGAAAGGCAATTTATTCACTAAACATAATTACCAAAGAAAGAGTAACTCTCGACCAAAGGGGGTGGGGAATCAACCTGTTGAGTATACAATGTGGTCACAACAATCACAAAACACTTCCCCCAGCAATTCTTCTTCCTGTCTGTCTGGCCATCCTGTAAGTAAAAGAATTTAACTCCATCACACTGTGTCACCAGGCCAATATGAATGGAACACTAGGCACAGTAAGAAGATCAGGATCAGATCAGAGATTTATGACGTTCTACATCTCCTCCCTTTCATCATAGTTAAGCGATACACCAATGCCAACCAGAGTTCCCTCTTAACCAGAATTAACACTAGTCCCTCCAAATAGGTTGGACACAGCTCACCAATGCAAGGCAGTCAATCCAAGGCTCTATAAATCTTTCTTTTTGATGCATGCATGGCACTGCATAAAATGGGAGTGGGAGGCATAGGAGCTATCTCCTAGTGGCCTGATCCTGGGGTCCAACAAGACTCTGAGAAGGACTCAAAGGTCTAGGGAACATTCCCCATGTCAGAGTCTACAGTAGCTTCTCCTGTGCTCCTCTAGCTGGAGAACACAGCCATGCCACCATCTTTGGACTCAGAGGACAAATCCCCAACAACCCCCGAATCTATTAGTATTCACAGAAGTCAAAGGATACAGAAGCAGGCAAGGACCCTTAAAAAAACACAACTGGCTTACTTCATGGAGTTGAGACTCAATGCAGAAAAGGGTTTGTGTGCCTCTATAAGGCCTCAGATGATTCTCTGTCCTGGTGAGCCAAGCAAGACTGAACCACCAGGGCCCATTGGGTGCTGCCCAGGGTCCTGAAGTCTGCTTAGAAAGACGTTGCTTTTGTCCTTGCCTGGAAGACACTGGACTTGCCCACTTCCTCTGTGAGCTGTAAGTCTCAACAGAAGAGGAAGCCCCCAGCACTCACTACCTGAAACAGCCACCTCACTCTCCCAAATGATCCATTATAGTTCAGCAGTTGGCTTGCAGAGGCTGGACTTTACTGCTCACCTTTGAGTGTGTGCGCATACACACACACCCTGTTTTAAATTGTGTTGGCTTGGTTTGCTTCTGCTGTCTTTCATTATTTCAGTTATCTGCTTTGGAACTGCACAAGGAAAGACGGAATATAAGTATTGTGATGAGTAATTAAGTTGCATAGGCCAGTTCTGGATGAAAGGAATCACTGCAGAGAATAGGCTCTTGGAGAGGGGGAGAGGCCAATCTGGTTGCCATTTCTCTGTGGAAAAAAAACCTTCTTTTGAACTATTCAGAGAAGAGAAGAATAGTGCACTGCCGAACGCAAATTTGCTCAACAGGGCTCGCTTCCAAGGCAAGACGGATAAGATGAACCCTATTATTCTAATTTCGAGAGAGCATGTAGGTGTGGCGGGGGTGTGGTGTCATTACCCCCAATTGCTTTGTTTGCTTGAGACTCAAAATTATCATTTATCCCAAAGAACAAGAAACATCTCCTTTGATTCCCCGTAAGCATGTGAGAGAGGAGTAGCGATTGCGAATGCATGTGAAAAGGCCATTTAGAAAATTGGTAGTGTTTTAAAGTTTAGTTGTTCACTGTAATTTCTCAGAGCCATGTTTTTCATGAGCTCTCTTAACTCTCCCCCTTCAGGATAAGTTTGTTCAATTCATTAGGAATAGCTTTCAGCTGTTCAGTAAACTGTTATTGTCTGTATTTCTTTGCAGTAAGAGGTCACTCGCTGCTGCCATTATAAGCCCCAACACTCTTTTCTTCAGCTGTTTGTTGTAACTTGGCGGTTTCTAAATGAGAGCTGAAACTTGTTGTGTGTGGTTTTTCTGCCCAGATGCACTTAGTGTGTACCAGTGTACACGCATTAACAACACAGACATGTTGCTGTTTAAAACATGACTATTCTGCTTTTCTAAGGTCTGCAGACAGCTCACCAAAAATGTGTGCCAAAGGAAATTAGAAACAGGAGAAACAATGACAGAGAAGTCCTCTGAAAAGTCTGCTAAACTCTGGTTCAGACAATCACATGCAAAAAAAAATGTGGTTTACACTCTTGTGAATGAGTCATGGTGTACCTGAGAATTGCATGACATGCCGCCCCCTCCTACCCTCTTCTCTTGCATTTAAAGAAGAATGAAAGCTTTCAGTTTAAGAACAAACCATGGTTCCTTGTAGCATCCAAATTTTATGATTCTAAACTTCTACAGCAACAGAGGATCTGAAACCACAGCTTGATTCTAGTTTGTTGTAACAAACTTTGGATGGTAGTCAACTAAGTAGACACAATGAAAGTAATGAACATGACTAAGTTAGGTCCATTATTTCCATGGGTCTACTCTGAGTAAAACTGAGATTGATTCCTCCATCCCTAGTTCTATGTCCAAACTGTGTGACTTTCCCATGAACATTACTCTCTCCCAAAAAGTTTCTGCATTGATCTGCAATTTAAGGTGGGGAATCTGTATGAAAATTTGCACTTACTGTGTACTTTTAAGCCTATTACCTGAAAATGAAGAGGCAAGAAGTGCATCAGAACATTCAGGAAGCATGGAAAACAATGGGTAAGTAAGTCTGGAAGGTACAAATCATGTCTCTTCTACTGGAATTTAACAAATTCTTCAACCACCCCCAGTAAGAACAAGCCACAGTTCTCTGAGTTCAGATGCACTGCAGAACTGTGGCTGGTTCTTAGTGTGAAAGTTACGTCTGCAATCCTATGCACACTTTCTGATGAAGAGGTTTCATTGAGTTCTATGGGGTCTACTCTGAAGTACACAATTACAGGCATAAGATTATATATATACATACACACACTGCGCATTTCTTTTAATTTTTTGTTCCCCTCTTCATCCAAAGAGCTGAGGCATATACAATTCTTCTCCTATTGTGCTTAGAAACTTCCCACCAGTACAAACAAATTGCACCAGGGGTAAGGAATCACTTTCAATCCAAGGGCCACATTCCATCACAAGGAACTTTCTGGGGGCCACAGGCCAGTGGCAGGTGAGACCAGAGGCCAAAGTGGACAGAGCAACAGGTGCAACTCTTACCTTTCTACAGTAGACTACATCCCACCCACTTAAAAGTCAGGGGTTGCTGAATACCAACACCCTTCCCTCCTTCACCCAGGTGAGCAAGAGACATGATTACGGTTCAAGGACACATTCCAGTCTGGCAAAGGCACTTGAGGAGAGCACAGAGCAGCACTGGAGATAGGGTGGGGGTGGGGGTTTAGGGAGAGTCCCAATGGCCAAATAAAGATACCTATACCTATAGCCAGGACTGAAGTCCCCCATCCCTATATCACATCAATGCTTTTGTCATCTTCATTGGTTCCCAGTCCATGTCTGGGCTCACTTCAAAGGGCAGGTTGTAAATCACAGCTTGGGAGCCTGAAACCTGAAGGATCAGCTCTTATTCTATGGTCATCAGTTCACTTGAGGCCCTCATCTGAGTGTCCTCTCAAGCCGGGCTATGGAGGGTGACCATGAAGGAGTGGGGCTGTTTGGTGGTGGCTCTATGGTTATGGAACACTTCCCCCAAGAGTATATACCTGGCGTATACTTTTCTATTTCTTTGATGCCAGGTGAAAACCCTTTTCAAGAAAAAAATGAAATCCAAGGCCTTTAAAAATGTGTTGCTTAACAGGTTTACAGTTTTAACAGCTTACTGTTAGCATTCACAATGGTACAATGTTGTGCTTTAAACCCCATAAAGATTATTACTTACTATTGTTATCAATTAATTTATATACTGCTTGATACAAGAGGCTTCCAAGCAGATTATAAAGTATAAAAACCAGTTAACACAAACAATAATCATCCATAATTAAAATGGATAATAAAACAAACCCATCAGAACATTAAAATGTACACATCCATAATTAAAATAGATAATAAAACTATCCCATTGTGATTTTTTTTGGTGGCATTCATTCTTTTGATGTTATGACTTTGGCTGGATTTGTTTTAATCTCTGGTCTGTTATTTGCGGCAGTGTTGTATTCCGTGCTGTTATATGATCGGTGTTTTTATTGCATATTTTCTTTTGTAGTGTTGAATTATTTTCACGTTGTTCGTCGCCCTGAGAATTTTTTGTCACAGGGCGACTAATAAATGCAATAAATAAATAAGATGTGATTGTGTGGAGCAGAGAGATCAAGAAGTGAAAGGCAGAGACAGAGTAGAGAAGGCACTTCCTAGCATGATGGGGAGAGTTATATCTGATAACTGTGCGCTGGGGGCAGGAGCCCTCCCAGAAAAGAAGTTTGCAGTTCTCCACCTGGCCCCTTTGAGCTTTCTCCATCAACTTGGTTTACAATTCTGGATAGCGGTTGCTTGAGAGTCCAGAGGACTGATCCCCCCCACCAATAGTAAAGTATATTGTGGGGGTCGGGGAAGAGAATTGAGGTTTTACATTTACTTGGAAATCATGCTGGTTGAACTCAGTGGGCATATTTCAGGAAGGACCACAGGTCAGTGGTAGGACATCTGCTTTGCATGCAGAAGGTTCCATGTTCAAGTGCCCAGCACCTTCACTTTGGGCTGGAACTGTCTGGAACCAATGAGAGCCATTGCTGGTCATTGTAGCCAACACTGAGCTAACTAGACGAGTGGAGTCTGACTTGTATTCCTGTGTAACATGTGATGGGAAATGCCCTGAAGAGTCTCTGCCAGTAGGAATAGCAGACAGTTACTGGACTAGATGAGCAAACAGTCTGGAATAAGGCAGCATCCTATGTTCTAAGGGTTAAGCGATGTTGGCCAAACAAGTACATTTGTGTGGTGATGTTCCAGTACAAAGTACAATGCAGAAGGTACCATATATCTAATGAAAGATGCAGAATTAGAGATGTTGTAAGCCTCTAAGAATGGTCAGACCACACCTGGAATGCTGTGTCCAGTTCTGGGTGCCACAATTTAAGAAGGGTGTTGACAAGCTGGAACGTGCAGAGGAGGGCAACCAAGATGATCCAGGGTCTGGAAAACAAGCCTTATGAGGAACGGTTGAAGGAGCTGTGTATGTTTAGCCTGGAGAAGAGGACACTGAGGGGAGATATGGTAGCCAACTTCAAATATGGTTCTGCACTTAGGCAGCAAGAATCGGATACACAAATGTAGGATGGGGACACCTGGCTTACTAGCAGTACATGTGAAAAGGATCTAGGGGTCTTAGGAGCTCACAAGCTTAACAAGAGGCAACAGTGTGATGCAGCAGCAAAAATAGCTAATGCTATTCTAAAAGTATAGTGTTCCAATCGAGGGAAGTAATAGCACTGCTCTATTCTGCCTTGGCCAGACCACACTTGGAATCCTGTGTCCAGTTCTTCATGCCATAATTTAAGAAGGATACTGACAAACTGGAATGTGTGCAGAGGAGGGCATCCAATATGATCAAGGGTATGGAAACCAAACCTTATGAGGAACAGTTGAGGGAGTTGGCTATGTTTAGTCTGGAAAAGAGGAAACAGAGAGGAGATATGATAGCCATCTCCAAATATCTGAAGGGCTATCAGATATAAGATGGAGCAAGCTTGTTTTCTCCTGCTCTGGAGAGTAAGGCACAAATAAATGGCTTCAAATTACCAGAGACTCTGACTAAACATCAGGAAGAACTTTCTGACAGTAAGAGCTATTTGACAGTGGAATGGACTCCCTAGGGAGGTTGCAGACTTTCCTTCATTTGAGGTTTTTAAGCAGAGATTAGATGGCCATCTGTCAGCAATACTTTAGTTTAGATTCTTGTATCGCAGTGGGTTGGACTCGACCCTTGGGGTCTCTTCCAACTCTACAGTTCTACAATTCTATGAATACGGGGGGGGGGGGGTGTTTTGGTTTATTCAACACATTGGTTGGTTCCAAGACTATCAGCCTGCCCTTGCAACCTCAAAGGGTTGTATTTAGGAAAGGACTATAGTGCAGCGGTAGAGCATCTGCTTTGCATGTAGAAGGTCGCAGGTTCAATCCCGAGCATCTCCACAGATGACTTGGAATGCTCCCATGCCTAAAACCCTGGAGACGCTGTTGCTAGTCACTGTATACAATATCAAGGTAGATGGACCCATGTTCTGACTTGGTAGAAGACAGCTTCCTTTGATCAGAAAAGGACCATGAAATGTTGGCGCTTGAGCCAGGCAATCCAAAGCGAGTTGCCATGGTGATTTTAGGGGGGGGGCATTGTAATAATAAGCTAAATAATTGGCAATTGGCTGCCCTTCACTGATACTCCAAAGCCCGCCACCTGCAGCTGACTCCCTGCTGCACACCAAATGCTCAGGATCAGACTGGAGGTGCAAGACATGCGCAGTCAAACAGCCAGTTCAAACAGCACTGGGGCGGTGGGGGTCTGAAATCAAAGACCAAACGGGTTGTGTGAAGGCCAGTTCACTAGACTTGCCTGCCTGTAGCAGACGCTTCCTCATGTTGGCCCAGCTTGCTTTGCCCACATCTCTAAAGCTGCCCAAATCACAATGCACAAGGGATAAGGTGCGATTTGTTCTGTGCCTTGGCTCAGTCCAATTCCAGACAGGCTGTGATGGCGCTGCCAACTTGCGATATATATTTGCTCACAACAGTCTGTTCAGACAACCAGTCTCCATGGCACAAAGCCACGCGTCTTGTGTGAAACTGCCGCAGATTAGCCCATCACTTGGGAAGAAAATGGAGCATTTCAGCAACCGGGCGTAGAAGTTGCCTGCCACGGATTTGGTCCCAAGAGCCCCCTCTACTGGGCTAACTTGGGCCCAGTTTCCGTAGAAAGCAAAGGCAGCTTCCAAAAGGAAAGTGAGAGATCAGAAGCGAGGAGGAGGCAGCATTCTCAGATTCCAAATGTGCTCTCTCTCCCAAACTTTTTGTTTGCCTGATGGCCTTGGGCTTTTTCTCCCCCCACTGTAGCTTTCAAATCCGTTGGCAAACAGCTCACTGCAGCTCTGTGTGTAATCCTTTGGGGGTTAAAATAAAGGTAGCTTGTGAACTCTGTTCTCCTTCAAAACTAATGGACTCTTCCCCCCTCCCCCCTGTGCTTTACACACACACACAGACACAGTTGCTCACCCCCCCTTTCTCCCCAAATATCCCCCTTTGTCCACTTTTATGAATTGAAACATGCACTCCCAACGTGCACACACGGGGAATCCTGCCCATTAATTAAAGGACTTGTCAGCCCCAATCCTGGATTCTTACAGTGTAGGAAATGTCTCCCCTTTTAAGTGCAAAACCATAACATTACCATTTCCCCAAGTGCTCTCTGTTTTAGGCTGCTTTCCTAATTAGAGGGATGATAACAGCCCCGCTGATTGGCATTATAAAAGCACTAGTTTGGCTTCATCTGTCCCAGGTGTGCTGTGTAATTTTCCCCCCCCCCCACCCTTCTCACCGGTTCAGAGCAATACCTCTCTTCTTCATTGTTCCTTAAAGTTTTCATCTGAGGAATTAATTCAGATAAAAAGACATTAGAAAAGAACCTCTACTGCCAAAGCCCATCAGCGAAACCTTTTATCAAAAGTACAAACTATACAAGCTAGATATTTTTTTTTTCTTTTACCCTTTTGTTTCTGAGGGTTAAAAAAAGGGGGGAAGAAGAAGGAGAAGAAGAGGAGGAGGAGGAGGAGGAGGAAAGGAGAGCGAAGGAAGGGAGGGAGGAGGGGAAAAAATCCAGAGTTCTGTCAATGGACTGAATGCACCATTAAAACTGGCGTCACTACAAAGGTTAGCGTAGATCTAACTGTCAATACAGTGAGTGGAGTGGAGTCCGGTAAGGGGAGGGAAGGGAGCTTTGGTGAGAAAGAGATACTTTGATATTTTGGGATGTTAGAAGGGTGAATGTGAAAAATTGGAGGTTGGGGATCTAATTACCCAACCATAATTGGGGGCTAGGGAATAAGCTGCAGTCCTCTCAACTCACCGCAGATCAATTATGTTAAGAGAACATCTGTAAGTAGAACTTAATGAGGTCCATTAGAGCAACATGTACAGCCTCCTCTAACCGTACTTGTCAGCTTCTTGGATGAGCCAAAGAGAGCTGCTAACTAGGGACCTGGTGGAGGTGTTTAAATACTGAAGGAGGAGAGCTGGCCCGTTCAGGTCTTGCGCTCAGCTGGGGAAGAAAGTAAGGAAAGGGGGGGAGGAAAGAAAGAAAGCAGGCAGCAGCAAAGCGGAAAAATCTGGGATTTTGCTCCCATTTGATGCTACTGGAACTCAAGTGGGGGAGAAGAAGGGGAGATGTGGTGATCAAGTAGAGGTTTTTTGCACTTCAACTGAGGGGGTGCGTGCATCTATTTTTTTTCTTAAAGAGGGAAAAAAAAAAACCACCAGGATTTGGTATCTTATTTTCTCCCTCCTTGCATGTTCGTTGTCTTTTTGCTCCACAATAAGAGGTGTACATCACAACGGGCATCTCTCTCTGGGACTGTACAAAAATATTACTGATCAGAGGGGAGGGAAAAATTTTAATTTCAAGAATTGGCAGGTGACTTTTTTTTTTTAAGGACAAAAGTGTCCAAGCTGTGAAACTTGGAAGAATTATTTTACGTTATTGTTTTTTCCTGCAGAAGGCTTCTCTTGCACAAAGGTAAGTCTTTCTCTCTCTCTCTCTCTCTCTCTTTTTAAAAAGAAAATCTTAACATCCTTTTTAAATAACACCACCTTGCAAAATTGTACGTGCATTTTTTTTAAAAAAAGGAAAGTGGAAAAAAGGAAGATGTGTGGAGAGAACCTCCAGCAAGGAGGGTAAAAGAAAAGGACCGTAGTTGTTGGTGATGGTTTTGAAACATTTTAGGGGGAAGAAAAATAAAGATTGTGATGTTTCACTGTGTGTCCGGCCTCCATCTGTAACTACACTGGACGGAGGGAGGGAACCGAAAGGAATGTGTGTTTTTGTCCGTCTGGGTTTGAGTCTTTAAGAACGTGAGGAAGTAAACAATACCGACAAATCCTGTTTCTGTGGCGATCCCGGTTTGAGGTATTTGGAAACGGCAGAGCTGGAAGCGGAGGGGAGAGCCCGAAAGCAGCGGAGCTGAGGAGGGTTTCTGGTCCTCCTCGCCCCAGTGTCGGCGTGCCTCTCTTCTTCAACTAGATCACTTGGCTCTCGCCTGTATCTCTGCCTCCTCTTCTCGCCCCCGCCCCCCCCTCACACACACCTTGGGTACTTTGGTTTTTCATCTCCGACACAACACTACCGATCACATCTGTGCAAAGTGTTTTTTAAAGTAATAAACCACTTCCTCTTCACTTTTCTCCCCTCTTCCTTCTCCCCACCCACCCCTTGCTTGTGTGTGAATAATTCATATGATTCTGAAGAAAGAGGGAGAAACTGCTTTTCCTCTTCTTACTCCCTTCTTATTTTGCTATAGCCTCTACTATCCTTCATTCCCTTCTTTTTATTTTGCTATAGCGCGCATATATATATATATATATATATATATATAATTTTCTTGCTGTAAATTGCATGATTGGGGAAAGAGCCTGCTTTCAAATAATTTAATTCATGACAAAACCTAATTACTGTCAGGTAATACCCTGTCAGCTTTAATGCATTTCATCAGTCATAATGAAAAGAAGAGCATTTTATGACCCATCTAATTATCATTACATTTTAGGGGGAAATGAATGGCGTGGAGCTGAATGTTAACTATTCTATTTTATTCCTTTACACATGTGGTTTGGCATATTACTCACCAACTCCCCCCCCCCCTTCTCTCTCTTTATTTTAAAAAGATCCCTTGATTGGTGGAGTGGGAGGGGGGAGAAACAGGGAACGATTGCAATTAGATGCGGAGCTGTTTGTTACACGCGCGCACACGCACACACACAGCGCCAAAAGTGACAAAGTGCTTAATGTCTATTGCAGGATGGTGTTGACACCGGGTATCTTATTGCCACAGTCCAAATAGAGTACTAATTACTGCGCATGATGTCACCGTAGGCAGAGGAATAATCCCATCATTTAATTAGTTGAATGATTTAAACAAAGATTTGCATAGATGCACTAATCAGTTGCCATGAATTACGGAGGCGCCGTTGCCAGCGAGGGGTAACAGATCATGGCGGGGGGGGGGGGGTTGGAGAGAGAGAGGGGGGGGGAGAGGAGAGGAGGAGGAACGGGCAGAGGGGAGAGAAAAGAGCGCGAGAGAGAATTTCATCTCCTTTAACATAATTAATTTAATTGTCCTCATTAGCTGTACCATTTGTTCTGATTTTATTTCTCCCTTTCTTCACACATAACCTCTCCGTCTCTCTCTCCTCCCCCTCCTCTTGAATGCTTTGGCAGAGAGAGAGAGAGAGAGAGAGAGAGAGAGAGAGAGAGAGAGAGAGAGAGACGCGCACACACTTTGCTGGGTCACTTCGGAGAGGGGCAGGAGGGGTGTTTGTAGATGCAGCGCGTAAACAGAGGCGGTCTGGAGGGTTCCAGGCTGGGATGAAAACTCGCCCTCTTGCCTGAAAGGGAACCGGGTGTCAGGTCTCGGCTACCGCCTCTCCCTCGTCACTTGTGCAAATCGGATCAACAGGAAGCGTGTCGGGGGGGGGGTGTGCTGCTTTTGGGGGCGCGCGCACACACACACATCCACGCGCGCGCACTCCTGGATCAGAGTGCACTTTGGGTTTCGCAGCGCTTGAGCATGAGTGCCAGCTTGCTAAATTAAATGAAGAACTGTCCTAGGCAGAGGCGCGGGGGTGGGGGGTGGGGGCAGAAAACCCAGGAGTTAAATGTGTGCCTTCAAGAGAAGACACATTGCGCTCCTGCTTTGGCTTTAATTATTATTATTATTCTGATCAGAATTGCTGGATTATCGGGAGGGGGAGAAAGAGGGGAGAGAGAAGAGGGTGAAGGAAGGATGTCAAATCTCTCCAAGGCCTTAAAAGCTTTTCTTGGGGGTCTTGAAAGCACCCTCTCTAATAATGATTGTCATTCTTTTCTCTTTTTTTTTTAAGGATGGGGAATTCTAAGCTGACATCTTTAAAAAAAAAGGCTTTGTGACAATCTTAGTGTGAGGCTCCTAATGGCAGACAACAGAGGAACACTTTGAAGTCTGCAAACTGCATTCACAAATTCTTAATCGGTTTTTACCCCCCTCTCCCCCCTTCTCTACCAGCTGTGGGTTGACTCTTAAAAAATAGAAGATGCGGGGGTTCTGAGAGGGTGGTGGTTATTTACACAATAAATAGGCTCGAGCCTGCAAAAGGCAAGATATAAAGGCACGGCAGCAGGGCTGACAAATATTTAATATCCTATGTTTTTGAGGGTGGGGGTAAGGAATCAACATTGCAGTTTGTCATTTAAACACCTCTATTGTACAGGTCATAGTGGAGAGTTTTGACCAAACGTGATCCACCTGGAGGAGGAACCGGCAAGCCACTCCAGTATCCCTGCCAAGAAAACTCCATGGTCAAAGACAACAACAATTGTCTCCAGTGCCTCTGTGATGCGCCTTTGCTCAGGGGAGCAGTCTGGGGCAAGAGCCTTCCTATACATGCTTTGTTGTTGTTGTTTAGTCGTTTAGTCGTGTCCGACTCTTCGTGACCCCATGGACCAGAGCACGCCAGGCTCTCCTGTCTTCCACTGTCTCCCGCAGTTTGGTCAGACTCATGTTTGTAGCTTCGAGAACACTGTCCAACCGGAACACTGTCCAATACATGTTTACTCAGGAGTAAGTCCCGCTGAGTTCATCGGGACTGACTCCCAGGTAAAGTGCCTTTGCTTTGGTTCGATGGAGCATGGAGAGGGATGGTAGAACGCATCTCTGTCACACCCCTTAACTCCCCCACCCTAAAAAAAAAGGAAGAAAGAAAAATTGAAAGGATCCTTTAGCTCGACCCAATACAGGCTTTCAAACCACGTGCAGTGGGATCTACTGTTTGTGCAAGTGTCAAAATGCAGAGGAAACTGGAGGTCAAAGTGCGGTCCTTTGTCCGCACTTCTGTAAAAGCGCGCTATTGGCAGTTCCTCAGTTAGCGCGGGAAAGTTTTGTTGCGCACGAAAAGGAAGACTTTCTTCTCACATAACGGTCCTGAAAGCGCCACTCTAACCCCCCCCCCCCCGCTTCCCACCACTACTCCTCTCCGGCCACAATCTCACTTTTTCTCGAGAGTAAGAAAGCAGTGTGTGTGACCATGCATGGGTGCTGAGGTCTGCAGGCGTTGCGGAAATGGTGTTTAAAACTGGGTGAGTCGAGACGTTTTGATCACCCACTTAGGACAGAAGAAAACCAGCCAGCCCGATGGGGAGGGGGTCAGGGGGCGTTAGAGCCCTGCAGCCGGATCCTATGAATGCTTACTGGGAAGCAGATTCAAACCGGAGGCTTCTTCTCAGGTTAAAGCTGCGCTTCGGTTGGGCAGCGCGGAGTTGCTCTCTCCGCGCCAGAGGTCACTTTGCGCGTGAGCCGGTGGGTCGCTCGCCGGCTGCCGCTGTCCCCGCTGCTCATGTCTAGCATATGCATATGCTTTTCTTTTCCATTCCCCCCTCCTCCCTCCCTCTGACTTGAACTCGCAGGCTTGTAAATTTTCACCCTGGGAAATTAGCGACAAAGCCCAATCTGTCTCCCGGCTGCTTTGCACTTTGCGAGAGGGAGGTTGTTGCAGAGCCGCAGATCGAGAAGGGGGGAGCGCGTTGGAGAGAGAGAGAGAGAGAGAGAGGAGGGGGAGGGAGGGAGGGAGGGAGGAAGGAAAGGGGGAGGAGGGGGACGAGAAAGATTGGAGGGGGCACATATGAGAGAGTCGCGGTAAATAGCCTGAAACCGGCCACGAGCCGCAGCTTCGAGCTCACACGTTCACACGCTCTCTCTCTCTCGCTCGCTTTTGCAAGCGCGCAAGCGGCGCTTGGCCGTCTCCCTAATAACAAGAGTGACCTTTTCCCCTTTGCTGTATTATGTCTGGCTGGTTAAGGGATTGCGTCCTGCAGTTGATACAGCCTCTGACTTCCTACAGCTCGGCTCCAAGCACGCTGCTTTAGGTAAGTTGCCTTTTAAACGGGGGTGAGGGGGGTTGGTTAGGGGGTGGTGGCGGAGGAAATCAGCCCTGGACTCCGGAGATCCACCGATGCCTTTCCAAATCTCTCTTTCTAGGTAGGAGGACACCTGTAGCTCTGCCGAGGCCAACCCAATTAACTTGGCGGCTCCGTGAGGACTTCATGGTTATTATTAATAATACCAATACTAATAAAATCCAGAGACAGGCAGTCGCGTCCTTGCTATCCAACCCTCCCGTCCTCCTTTCCCTTATTACTTTTCTTTCCTGTCTGCAAACAATGCTCCTTTCTGACCTTCCCCAAAGGAAGAACCAGCTCCATCCAGAGCAGCGCCGGGGTTTCTTGAACTCACCTTGCCTTGCTTTTAATTGAGAAGGTAAGTTGAGGCAGCGGTGTCCACGCCAGCTTGGCCCCGGGGGCAGATTTTTTTTTGGGGGGGGGTCCTGTTCTTTTCCCCCTCCCTCATAAAGTCGGGATCCTGCTCCTCCTCCTCGACTCTTTCCCGTCTCCTCTCTGCTCCGCAACTTGGGGCTCCCCAGCTCCTCGCTCTTTCCCCCGCGGCGTGTGCGTGTGTGTGCCTGTGTGTTTAAATCAGGGGAGGTTTTCCTTATTTTTATGATGACGAGAGAGAGATGCGAGATCGGGGGCTGCAGGAGGCGAAAGAGCGGCGCGATTGGAGGGCTGGCGAGCAAGAAGCGCAGGCGAAGTTAAACAATGAAACGGGAGCAAACGCCCGCTCGCCCTTTCCCTTAAACCGCGTCGCCAAATCCGGCTGGCGCGCTCCTGGTTGCCAAACAGCGCGAGCGTGAAACGCGATGGTGAGAACCGACTTCATTTCTCCCTTTCCTCCTCCTCCTCCTAAGAATCGGATCCCTTTTCTTCCTTGCTCCCCTCGGTTTTATTTCTAATGAAGCTTGAAGGGAGGGAGGGGGGGGGTCCTGTCTTTTAACCCTAAGCGCCCTGCAATTTTTAGTGGGAGAAAGGCCACCTTTTGCGCATGGGTTTTCTCTACTCGGTGCAGCCTTGGCCGAAAATGAGGAAAGAGGTTGGGGGGGGGGACGGGACCAATCCGATGGGCAATTGTGATATTTAGCCCTCTTTTTCTTGTGATGGTGCATTTCTCCTCTCGGTCCCGCCCGCCCGGCCACCCCTTCTCTGCCTTAGATCCCGAGACAGGCTTGTGCAAACGCTGCATGTGACGGTTTAATCAAATCCATTTGTTACCGCCGAGCTTAAAAAGAAGACCGCGGGGGCGGATAGAGTTAGGGACGCATGTGGCTCTTTGTAGATCGCCACCACCATTGCAAAGATAGATGTGTGTGCGTGTGCATAATCTCGCCCGCTTGCAAGTGCCTGCCGTGTGTGTTGGTAGAGGTGTCGCTTTTTCCAGCAGTCGCTTCCCCCACCCGCCATCCCTCCACCCCCTTTCCAAAGTGCTCTGCACAATAGCCCTGTTCTCTCTTCGCTTTCAACGCAAACCTCTTCCACTTGACCCAAACTACGGGGAGGGACACGGACACACACACACACACACACACACAAACACACTTGCCGCTTCTTGCTTTGCTCAATGCGAAGGAGCTACCCGAGAGTCCTTAAATCAACTCATGCAGAAAAAGGAGAAAAGTTTCGGTAAGGTTGCCATCGATTGTTTCGTTGCTCTTTTCTTAAATAGATATTATCTCTCCTCCCTTACCTTGACGAGCGTTGAGCAGACGTGCATTTCAGTCTGGATGTTTTGGAGAGGAGGAGGAGGAGGAGATTTTGGGGGATGGAGGGGGGTAATGCCTCCCCCCCCCCGACTTCAGCTTGTGTTATGAAATGCGCGCTGCCGCTTGGTTGGGTAGGCGAAGGCTTCTAGATTTTATTTTTAAGCCAGTTATTTATTTATTTTACTTCGGGTGAAGCGACCGCAGAAAGCTGCGAAACACTTTCTCCTTCCCACCCCCCAAGTCCCTCTTCCCCTGCAAAACAAAACAACATAACAAAAGCCCAGCCCACACATGTGGCTTTGCAGGGATGGGGAGAGAAATTAGAGGCGCCTGGCTTGTAGTTAACATTGCGGGGGGGGGGGCTTCTTTGTTGTTAAAGAGAGTGTTTCCTCTATCGTGGCTTTTTATTTTTTTATTTTGCATGTGAACTGCATCAAAATTGAGCTCACTCTTGCAAATCTCTTGTTGGCCTTTGCCAACCACTAGCACTTTGCTGCCATGGTAACTGTAATTAAACTGATAAGAGTGGAAAAATGTCAGTATCTCTCTGAGTCTTACAGCTGCATTGGAAGAAAGGAGGTGGGGGCTGAGAGAATAAAAATTGGCTTCCAGCAGCACCACATTGAATTGGGAGAGAGGTGAGGTTGGATGGGGGAGAGGGAAAGAGAGGATAGGAAAAGGGGTGGAGGAGGAAATATTGTGTATTTAAAAGGGTATATGGGTAAGGGACTTTAGGAAGAAAATGTCCTCTTTCTCTACATCTTGGGGGGGGGGAGGTGTTGGCACTTGTCCATTCTCCCAGCTCTCTAAAAAGGGTTACAGGGAAGCTCTTAGGCCCCCAACTAGCTCTCAGAAATTTAGACGATCATGACAAGTTGGGGGGAAGGAGGGGGCAGCGCTAAAGAGAGGCAGAATGAACCCTTTTGTCGTCTTGGCAGTTGCCAGATTCTTTCTTCTGAATTGGTTCTCCCAGCTGTGGGGCTGCTGCCTGTCTTTTTCCCCTGCCACTCACAAATAAGTTAGAACACTTTCCCCAGCCTCTCGCTTCAATGGTGCTGTTGCAATATATATATATATCAAATTAATAATAATTGTTTGTGGGGAGGGAACAATTAAAGTGCAACATAGGAGTGATTTAAGGTGGTGGTGATGTTCCTGGGTGCGAAGGAGTTGCAGTTACTTTTGTTGTATGAACTACAGAATCTCACCCTCTGTGTGTGTGTGTATGAATAGCAGAGAACAAGAGACCACAATGGAAGCAATCGAGCGTTAGGCTGGCTCACAATGCGATCCAGGCAATTAAAAGCTCACCAGAGTTTTTAAAATGAAATGGCCCCCGCTTCTTCCTGATCACCATGCTGCACATTTGTGCGTCTCTCTTTTTTAATTATGCTTTCCCTTAAACCGTCAAACAACTCAGAAGTAGCAGGGGCCTCGGGGGCAGAAGGAAAATTTCCAAGCACAGTCGACCTGAATGACTGACTCCTGAGCTGCTGGGAGTAAAGTCTTTGTTTATTTATCAAAATGCCTTTCTTCAAAATAGGCCTCCGCCCCTTCATCCCAAACCTCTCTGAATAATTGTGTGTTGTGGAGGGAGCTCTGAACAGTTGCTTTATTCCTTTTGATTGGTACTTCCCCTAACCACAAAACTTTGATATTTCTGTTGTTCGCGTGTAGTCTGAACATAATGTAAGAAATCCATAGTGGGAAAACATCTTCATTAGGCCAAACTGTTGCAAGCAAACTGTTGTTCCTCAGGCTAGATGGCGAACAACTTGTTTTGTTTATTGTCCTGCCCGATGAAGTGTTCTGGTGAACTCGAAAGCTTGCACGCTACTTGGTTAACATTTTGGCAACTAGCTGGCCTGATAAATGTGTTGCTTTGCAATTTCCCTCAAGTGGACTTGGATTCTTCTTCTTCCTATGGTCCAGCATGGCTACCTTGTTGCTCTTCCATTTTTAAGTTGTAGCATCTTAGCTTCAGTTGTGTTCATAGTGGATACAACTGAATTATGTTTTAAACTTTGGAGCAAGTACCACCTAAATCAATATGACTTACTTCTAAATAAACATGCATAGGATTGTTTAGGTACTTAGAAGGTATCTAGCAGAAGCTGTATAGTTTTGCCTCTAGAGCAAGCCTTGGTCACTTACATGCTGACTCCGAAGTCTCCTTCTAAATGTCCCATTGCTTTTAAAAATACCAGATGTAAATTTCTGTAGGGTTATGCTACATGTGGAAATATTGTATGCAGTAAACATGGTGTGAACTTTATTCCTAATGATGCTACTGGGGTGAAGGAAACAGCCATAGTTCAGTTGCCTTAAATAACATTTGCTGCAAAGTTGACAAGTGTTTTAAGAAGGAAGGATTAAGCTATGGAGCTGAGCTCAATGCTTGCTCATTTTTGAGGCCCAAGCAATTGGAGACAAGTCAATATCTTCTTTTTGGCATTCTCGTGCATTATATGCAAACCACCCCCACCCCATCCTCCTGATTTCAGCAGGAGTGTGTGCTTAAGGCGACCACTGAGATCAATGGGCTTGAAAGACTTACCTGTAGGAGTCTTAACAAAAAGCTTTAATCTGCATGCCTGGCGCATTGCCTGCAACATCAGCAGAGCATCCTAGTTTATGTGATGGTTTCATGCACCTCATTCCCAACCACAAACTGGTGCAACGAGTCTTGAGCCCTATAGCATGGGCAGAAGTTTCAGGCTTCCTTGCACCGCGAATCCAAAATTGAGAGTGTAGTGAATGAGGGGGGGGGGGAAGGCTGTGCTGGGCAACAGAACTGTCTTAATCTGCAAAACCTCCACCTTAAGCCAAGCAAGTCTAAGGTGACTATTTCTCATTTGAAAACTTGGCAGGCTATTGAGCTGTGACTGTATTAATGTCAAAAGCACAGCTCTACTTATAAAAAAGATGGCCAGTGGTTTGCTATATCAACCTGGCTTTGATTTAGCACATGCCACTTCCTAAACTGAAAGTTGGGTTGGGTATTGCTTTTTTTGCATTGGATTTTTTCCTTTGTGGGTTTTCTTTGCATTCATCTAATATGGCAAGAATGGCTGTCTAAAGGAGTGCTGTGCCCAAAAAAAATATTTCTGCGTTGTATTCCACCCCCATTCTTGATCAATTAATATGAAAAGAGGCTGCATCTGGAAAACATCAAAAGGGAGAGGGTAAATTTGGTGAGAATCAGAGTTGGAAGGGACCCCCATCTAGTCCAGCCCCCTGCAACTGCAGGAAGCATCTATGACAAATAGGCATCCAACCTCTGCTTAAAAACCTCCCAGGAAGGAGAGTCCACAACTTCCCATGGGAACCTGTTCCACTGTGAGATCCTCATGGACGAGGCATTTTGTTGTTGTTGTATGTAACTTTCATTTCACATGGGAGTGTTGATGTGAATCTTTCATTCTACAAATACTCTGCCGGCTTCTTGGATGCTCTGGCTTCCTGAAAGCCTAATGACCTCCTTGGCTGGACTTTGCAGTAAGCGCTGGAATGCTGGGAGGCTCTTTGCCATGCACCTGACAGCTGCTGCTGTTTTTTGTTTTGAAGGAAAGTGTTTTTAGTTTTAAAGAAATTAGCGTGGGAAGGTTTTTTGTTTTGTTTTTAAGTGAAAGAAGAACTTCCCTTGCTCAAGATCAGTGAGCATGCTGATCTCAAAGGAAGCTGCCTTATAGTGAGCCAGACCATTAGTCCAGCTTGCTCAGTATGGTCTCTGACTGGCTCTTCCAGGGTTTCAGGTAGGGGTCCTCTCCCAGCCTTAGCGGGAGATGGCAGGATTTGAACCTGGGACCTTCTGCATACAATTTGCAGTTCAGGAACTATGACCGTTCTCGGGAACTCAGTAGCCATTTTCATGAGCTTCAGATTGGAAACCAGGGAGATGCCATGAGACTACTCCTCTCCTGGGACTTTTCCAGATAAGGACGCATGGGCAGCTGGGGGAGAGTATGGGCAGAGGACTGGGGAAGTGTTTAATGGAAATAAAACTCGCACGTCACCCCCTGCCTCAACCTTGCACCCACTGAAATTCTGAAAGGTCCTACAGTGAAACGGAAAAATGGAAGCATCTTTTGGGGAGAGTTTTTTTTTTTTGTTTGTTTGTTTAAAGAAATTGGAGGGAAAGTTTCTGCACAACCTCAAAAGATGAGCTATATACGTATGCAACTATATTCGTATCCCAGTATAGCTTTAGGGGCTAATCCCTTGAGTCAAAATCCTTGGGTTATAAAACTTACCTGAGTTGCTGCATGGCCTTAAGACAAGTCACTATCTCTCGGTTCGATCCCACATTATGAGAATAATATTGACACATCTTGCAGCATCGAGGATGTAGAAAGTTATTTGAACACTTAGAATCATAGCTGTCAACGCTTTCCCTTTTTTTAAGGGAAATTCCCTTATTTTGAATAGGATTCCTTGCAAGAAAAGGGAAACATTGACAGCTATGCTTAGAATGTGCTGCATAAGTGTTAGGCACTCCTTAGGTTTGGGGTTTTTGTGAATGAGTTGCTGTCATGTATATGCACTAGATGTGTCTTTCTGGGGAACAGGATCGGCGGCAGTGTCTCCTATAGCTGTATAATAGAATTAAGGAAAGCATAGCCAACAAGGGACCCTCCAGAAGTTAATGGACTACAACTCCCACAAACCCTGACAAAGCTGGCTGGGGCTGCTGGGAGTTGAAGTCCAAAAACTATGGAGTCCACCATCTTGGTTATCCCTCGACTAAGGAATGTTTACGATGCTTAAAAGTAAAGGGACCCCTGACCATTAGGTCCAGTCGTGGCTGACTCTGGGGTTGCGGCACTCATCGTACTTTATTGGCTGAGGGAGCCGGCATACAGCTTTCGGGTCATGTGGCCAGCATGACTAAGCCGCTTCTGGCGAACCAGAGCAGCGCACAGAAGCACCGCTTACCTTCCCGCTGGAGCGGTACCTATTTATCTACTTGCACTTTGACGTGCTTTCAAACTGCTAGGTTGGCAGGAGCAGGGACTGAGCAACAGGAGCTCACCCCCTCATGGGGATTCGAACCGCCGACCTTCTGATCGGCAAGTCCTAGGCTCTGTGGTTTAACCCACAGTGCCACCCACGTCCTTAGCAGGAATTAAAAGTTTGGGTGTGACACTTTGGTATCCCCATTTCCTGTCACTGTGGCTTTTTGACTGAAGGGAATCCTTTTGTGGTTGCCTGGGCAGAACCCTACTTTATCCTTAACGCCTTTGTTGCATTTCTCCACAAAACGGCTGTTTTCTACCTGCGGTTCTGAGCCAAGCATTGCTTGTTCGATCTTCAAATTCCCATGCCTGCTTCTCTGATGATAGATGCTGCCTGCATCTGGCTGAGGCGATGCTTAAGGTAAAAAAAAATGCTGCTTCTGCCATTGCCCACTGCCGTTTGGTAAGACTATGGGAACCCTGGTTTCTAAAGAGGCTCAATATGTAGAGGTTGGTGCTAATGAGGTGTTTCTCACCTCTTGCAAGCAAGCAGCAAATAGAGGTAAACCTCTTTATCACTTTTCCAGCCACCGCCTTCAATAGAAAGCAGCGCGTCAAATGCTGTGTAGCATGACCTCATCTGCAATGTGGATCTTGACGATTCTGCATCCAGCTCCACTTCTCCTTAAGAAAAAAAAATAGTTCCTTCAGCTGCAGGGTGTCTGCCCAATTGCCAGGCAACCCCTGCTGACTGTTCTCAGTCCAAGGTTCTGTTCCATAGGTTTGCTCCTCGAAAAGTACTCCCCAAGTCAGTGCCATAGCTGGGGGGAAGAGCCAGGACTTTTGCCCCAGGTGAAGACTCCAGAGGGGTGCCATTGAGGCTTCCAGCCTGCCAGCTATTTACTCTCTGTGCTGGACACACAATTCTACTGTTTGGAGAGACTCTCTTTTCTCCAGCCTCTTTTAAACAACAAACATGAGCAACCTTTCTTTTTCTTCTTTCTCAGAATTGGCCGTGTTTTAGGCTACTGAAGTCGGGTTGTTATTTTTAAAGCCAATTAAACATGGAGGAACTCGTTAAGCTTCAAAACTTTTGGGGAAACTGTTTCTTGACATTTCTAAACCTTCAAGTGCAAATCTTGAGTTCAGCTGAAGCCTCTGGAAGCTGCGCTGCTGTAACAGAAACGTTAACAAATAAAATCTTGCCTCCTTTTTATGCAATATGTGCCTTTAAGAACAAATGTGCTGAGGTGTGTGTGTGTGTGTGTGTGTGTGTGTGCCAAACCGAGTCTTTGACCCAGGTGAAAGAAAGCCCGGTTCCACCTCTGTCCAATTTGCAGCTTTATTTATTGGTTTTCAAATTACGATTTTATTAGTTGTTGGCCCTTTTCTTTCTTCCTTCAGGATTCTTTGCTTCGTTTTCTTTCAGAAAGGTGATGGGGTTAGAGGCTGTGTTGCAGAAATGTGAGAACGGGTGGCCTGATGTAGAAGGAACATTTGTTGTTTAGTCGTTTAGTTGTGTCCGACTCTTCGGGACCCCATGGACCAGAGCACGCCAGGCACTCCTGTCTTCCACTGCCTCCCGCAGTTTGGGCAAACTCATGCTGGTAGCTTCGAGAACACTGTCCAACCATCTCGTCCCCTGTCGTCCCCTTTTCCTTGTGCCTTCCATCTTTCCCAACAGCGGGGTCTTTTCCAAGGAGTCTTCTCTTCTCATGAGGTGGCCAAAGTATTGGAGCCTCAGCTGCAGGATCTGTCCTTCCAGTGAGCACTCAGGGCTGATTTCCTTCAGAATGGAGAGGTTTGATCTTCTTGCAGTCCATGGGACTCTCAAGAGTCTCTTCCAGCACCATAATTCAAAAGGAATTCAGAAGGAACATAGGAACCTGCTATATATGAGTCAGAGTGTTGGCCCACACAGCTCAGCACTGTCTCCACTGACTGGCAGCAGCTCTCCAGGGTTTCAAAGAGGGACTCTTGCCTAGCCCTATCTGGAGAGGCTAGGGTTTGAATCTGGGACCTTCTCCATGCAAAGCAGATGTTCTGCCCTGAGGCTGTGTCCCTTCCCACAGACTTAGATTTTGTACACATGATACCTTTGAAGCACATTCAGAGCACATGTATTCTCTCAAAGACTTCTGGGCTTTCACCACTCAGAGTTGCAGTTGCAGGGCCCACAATTCTTGAAAGGGAACAGATGTGCTTCCAATGTGCTTCAAAGTTATAGTGTGTACACAGCCTGGCTTAGTTTTTGGTCAACTCATGTTGAAGGCCATGTAAAATACAGCAAGGCATATATTTAAAACATTCCTCCTGCCGCTGGGGGGGTGGATCATGGAAGCTGTAGTTCGTGAAATGTGTTCAGAATTGCAGTTTTGTGAGGAGTAGACTAATATTTCCAGGATGCTTTGGGTGAGAGAGTGGGCCTTCAATTGTGTTGTGTGCCTAGCCTGACTTAAGAACCTGAATTCTTTCCCAGCAGCTCTTCATATGAATGAGGAGTGTATGTTAGGGGAAACGTCCTAGCTTCAGTTGTAGGGAAAATGCAAAGGGTCCCAAGTTAAATCCCTTGTGGCTCCAGGTAGGGCTGGAAAAGGCCTCTCCCTGAAACTCTGGAGAGCTGCTGCCAGACCGTGTTGACAATACTGAACTAGATGGACCAGCTGCCTGAGTTGGAACAAGGCAGTTTTCTATGTTCTTTTGTTGAAGGCTCTAACTATAGTGCTTGAAATAAGTTCATTGCCTTTGAGATCTGAGGCCCCTTCCCAGGTGGGGAGAACTTCCTGGGCATAACACATGCTGGTGGGCCCCTATAAGCAGGGCCAGCCCAAGGCATTTTGCTACCTGAGGCAGGAGATCATGTTGCCCCATCTCATCCCAACCTCATCTCAAGTGTCTCTTCCTGGGAGTAACAGTAATAATAAAAATTTAACCAACAGTGCTTTCCTTCCATCGCACCCAAAATCCCCTGCCTGGGGCAGATGCTTCACTCCGCCCAATGGTAGGGCCAGCTCTGTTGGGCTTATCTAATGGCAGCACTAGTGGTAGCTAGCTTGGAGCTGTCCTTTAAATTTCCTACAGTGTCCTAGAACACAGTTTCTAACCCACCTGCTTCTCAATGGATTGTTGCAAAAGGGAGGTCAGGGATAGATAGATTTTGCAACATGTCTAAATCTCTTGGTTGTAACAATATCTCAAAGTGGTTTGCAAAAAGAAGCAAACAACAACATTACTGAGTAGCAAAAAAACCAGTTAAAAGCCACAATTCCAAACATTTTTTAAAATTAAATAAAATAACCAAGCTCAAAAAACAGTTTAGAACACATGTCAGCATTCTAATATATCTAGACAGGTGTGTCTAAAAGTTTTTAGCAGGCGCTGAAAAGAGTACAGTGAAGTCACCTGCCCGATGTCAATAGGGAGTTTGAAAGTGTGGGCTCGCTGCCGCACTAAAAGATGGGTTCTTTACAAATGTGGAATGGGTGTTATGTGGCTCTTTCAACGGTGCCAATTTCTGTAGATTGATCAGCTGAGTGGGCACTTAGGGGGTAAGGCAATAGCACAAGTAAATGGGTCAACAGTTAACACTTCCAGAGCTCTGGCACCTTGGCAGTTGCCAAGAATGACTTGCTGTGTTTGCGGGCATGAGAGGGAGAGAGGAGAGCATAACAAACATGGGTAGAGCTGTTATCTCCCCAGATTGCACCCCGTTCCGTCTCGCAGGGTTATGTTCTGGTGGGCAAGAGACTCAAGATCAGCCTTATTGTCATGTGGGGCTCCTATGAGTCTATACCTATGTACACACACTGCATGGCGATAGCACAGTAGAGAAATGACTTCTGTGCAAATGAGTGAAGAACTCTTTCTGGCAAGAATGCCTGTGTGCATTGAGTAAGTGGCCTGCCACCATTTCCTAAGCTCTTTGGCAAGAATGCCATGAAACAAATCCAAAATAGGACAGTGTGCCACCACTCTAGTGCGCTTTGCAGTGTGTGTGCCACCCCTCTGATAGATTGGAATAGTTTGGCATCATAGTCAGACTGAAGCCCTGATCATAATAAGAGGCTGCTGGATCAGGCCAATGCAAATCTGCCTTCACATGGCAGTTTATTCCATTTCCCTGACCTATTTCCCAACTATTAATTTCTGCATTAGTTTTGAGCTTTCACATGATGTGAAAGCCACTTCCAGGAAACTAATGGACTGTAGTACATGCTTAGTGCTCATTTCTGTGTTGTTTCATTCCAGAAAAAAATCCATTTGCAGCCCACTTAACCTGGAAAATGGCAAGAGTTAATATGGCAGAATTTGGGGTATATACTGCCGTACAGTTCTTCCCTGTTTTGTTTTTTAATGGGGGAATAGGTCTATAGTTCCCAGACTGTATTAACAGTCTTCATAGGGAATTCTTGAGAATTGTAGCTCTGTGAAAGGAGTAGGGGGGGGGGGTCTCCTAACAACTGTCAGTATCAGTAACAAACCGCAACTCCCATAATTCTTCGGGAGATACCCTGACTGTGCAAGCTGGTATTGTGGTGCTTTAAAGGTGAATGTGGCCTAAAATGGTTCTGGTTATCAGAATAGCAATGACTTCCCAGCACTCTCAGAAGCATTAAGAGTTTGTTAGCAAATTCATGTTTCCCAGTCACTGGTCTACCAGTCAATGTGGATGGAATGAAGAGGATCAGGGGTGCATCAGTGCCATACTCCATGCCTGTGGATTCAGCCTTGCAATTACTTCTCATACTGGTTTTACCCTGCAGCTGCTTCTAACCTCAGTCTGGCCAAGGGACAAAGCAGTTTTTGAATGGGTTGGGAGGCTGCACTTGAAGAGAAAAAGTACACACCCACACCCCACAGATTTTTTCGTCTTCCCTTTTAGAAATGCATGCTACCACCAATTTGGTGTTTACGTAGCTAAAGGAGGGTTGTCACGCCCACCCACCCTCATAGCTGTCAACGTTTCCCTTTTTTAAAGGGAAATTCCCTTATTTCAAATAGGATTCCTCACAAGAAAAGGGAAAAGTTGACAGCTATGCCCACCCTACTTTCTTCAAAACATGTAGCTCTGCTCTTAGGGACTCTTCTGCATAATGGGGCTGCTAAATCAGGTGGCAGCTTTTAGTTTGTACCATAGTAGAAAGAAAAGCCTTGCTACGTTGTTGTCCGTTTTCTACTGAACCATTCAGCCAAATCTGTTCTTTGGAATATTGGAGAATTTTCTGCCTGTGAGATGGAACCAGTATTGTTGGATGTGGGTAACTCCGCTAGGAAAGATGGGCAGCACATTGTTCTGTATGTGAAATGGGCAGGAAGAATCCCTTCGTCCTTCACAAGCCTGTATTGAAAGCCTACTCTTTAGTTACCCCCTTTAATCAGGATATTCGGAAATGCTGAGTCCCTTTTGGAAGAAGGGAATAACAACTGAACAGGGCTTTTGGAGCAACTTGCGCACTGAATGCGCCTTACCCTTAGAGCAGTTCTGTGCATCAGTTTAATTCAACTTCCTTATTATTTCATTATTATTATACATTTATTAATAGTTGCAATTTTTCCTCCACTTGCTTTCAAATCTGTGACTTTAAAATTCACCAGTTCATCTGTTATGGTGTCTGACTTTCTTGCTCTATAAAGGTGATGTGCATATTGCTTATTGTATCCAGCGATTGTGTGAGCTGAAGGCAGTTCATGTGGTTGATCTTTCCATTCTGCACTCCTCCTTCAGCATTGTCCTGAAGGTTAGGGAGCCCTCCTACACAATGACGGCTGTTTTAATTCTTTAAACTGATTTAATTCTGTATTATTATTATTATTATTATTATTATTATTATTATTATTTATTTATTTACAAATTCTCCTTTACGTATGTCTCAAGGAAATTAACCATCATACGCTCATACCTCGGTTGAACAGAATCCATTCCGGAAGTCCGTTCAACTTCCAAAATGTTCGGCTCCCAAAGCACAGCTTCTGATTGGCTGCAGAAAGCTCCTGCAGCCAATCAGAAGCCACAGAAGCCCCGTTGGATGTTTGGCTTCCGAAAGAACATTCGAAAACTGGAAACACACTTCCAGGTTTTGATCGTTCAGGAGCTGAAATGTTCGACTCTCAAGGCGTTTGGGAGCCAAGGTATGACTGTACTCTAAAAAATAGTTTTTAAAAACACTACAGAAACAACAACTGGAAACAGGTGTTCATTCTGTACCGTTTTTAAACCTAAGGCACAGCCTTTTGCATTTAGCTGAAAAAGCTTCTTTTTTAAAAAAGCATTCAGTTGTTTCCAGAAAGAACACACGGAGGGGCTGTGATGTATCTCAACAATGATGCTGTTCCATAGGCCAGGGGCAGCCAGACTCAAAGCCCTGCTCCAAATTATCCCTAGGAGCTTTATGGCAGAGGGCCAGTAAGAAATCATCATCATATGGGGCTGAAGTGGGACGGCAGAATCACCCCAAAATGGGCATGGGGAAAAACGATCAAATTTGCAATGGGCAAATCTGTCAATTTCAATTCCTCAGTTTCACATGTTTCCAGTCTTTAGTTCTCCACATCATTTCCGATTTATTTTATTTAAAAAAACAAAACACCACAATTTTAATGAGTTTTCCTTAATACAGTATACACATGTTTGGATGGAATATTGCTAAATATACATTTATTTATTTATTTATTTATTTTGCAAACCACTCTCACCTGAAAAAAGCAGATAATGGGGTAAAGTGTCCATTAAATGCATATATTAAGCGAAAATGTGTGTTTTTATGGGCACTTTGCCCCACTATGTGAATTTTTGTATTTCTTTCTTGGCTGGAGAACTGCATTGCAAAATTCGGAGAAGTGCGAATTTGAACGGAAACTTGTGCTTTGGGTCTCCTGTTGTTTCAGAGAATTCAGAATAGGTAGGCTTACCTCTAAATGTGAACTGAATCCAATTATTCCTGCATCCCATAGCCTTTAGTCCCTCCTGCCTCTGTTGCAGTGGGGTGGATTGTATGGACAAAGACGCCCGGGTGCAACCCAGCCAGATGGACGGGGTATAAATAATAAAATAATAAATAATGCCATATTGCCTATTCTGAGCCTACACTGGCACCTTACAGTCTATGTGGGTGTTTAGTTCATCTACAGCCATGTGTTTGCTGCAAGGAAAAATAAGCTCTCCAGTATTTTCCTCCAGTAATTGTGATGCTCGTAGGTTGCAATATTTATTAATTTCAGAAGATCTATATACCACTGGATTGTAATAAAACCTCAAAGGTATTTAGAAAATGGTCAGTAAGCCACACACCCCAGTTAAAACAATGACCTGAAACATTCAAAAAATAATAATTAAAATAAATGATAAGCTAAACAGATCTGGGTTAATTTTCCACGGAATGCACGCTTGACAAATCCCAGCTAACCCTGGTCTTGAAAGCACATTTTATCTGTGGGTGCCTGTTTATTGCATTCACGTGGTGGGAGGGAATTAAACGCACACCTAAAACTGCAGTGTGTGGAGAGGTCCTTTGGAGGCCAGTGAAAAGTTATGGGTTCTGCAGAACAGAGCAACTTTGAAACTTGATATTATTTACCAAAATGACACACCGCTATTAGGCAGCTACCTTTCTGTTCATAGCAC
The DNA here is from genome assembly GCF_951804945.1 of Podarcis cretensis. Classification (NCBI taxonomy): domain Eukaryota; kingdom Metazoa; phylum Chordata; class Lepidosauria; order Squamata; family Lacertidae; genus Podarcis; species Podarcis cretensis. The sequence goes on from NC_137179.1 coordinate 16,161,128, forward strand.
TTAATATTTTAGACATCAGGTTCTAAATGCAGCTGACTCGCTTACTGCGACTGTTGAAAACGATAAATCTCGGCTGCCCCCAGATATAACAGTGGGCGGGTAAGCATTTATTTTGTAGCGAGCTCTTGGCTAGAATTTTTCCCCTGCCTTGCACTGACAGATGCCAATCTGACCTTTTGCAAAGCTCATCTATTTTTCCAAGCCTCCCCGCACCCACCCACTGAGGAATGGGAAGAGTGGATGTGGATAACATTTGAAATCAGTGTATCCTATCCTCTCTCTTATTTGCCTGTAACTAAATGGGGCACGTAGGCTGCTGCAGTATAGACAAGCTTTCCATTTACAATTAAACAAAGCCAGGTTTCTTTCATATAAATAAGATACAGAGTCACGGTTTTATGTGTTTCACATGCTTTCTTTGGAGAAAGTCCCACAGATTTCAGTGGAATTTTAATTTCAGTTAGCTCTCCCTGGAGCACGAGTTAAAGTTTCTGATAGAAGCAGTGATTAAAAACCAAATCTCTTTTTTAACTTCTGAGGGTTGCATCATCATTACCAATATTTGCTCGCAATATTTTTCTTCCTTTTGTCTTTACCCTCTTAAAACTTGACATGCAATCTCCTTGGGGCAGGGACCGCCACCTCGTTTGCATTGTAGAAGCAGCACGAGCACTGCCACAATATTAATAGGTTACACAGTGTGTAAGATTCAGATCCAGCTAATTGTTATATAAAGAATTAAAACATCAAGGAGTATTGTTGAAGAAAGTGAATTCTCTCCTTCGTGACTTGCAGCGAAACCTCCACATATTTCAGTCTCTGAACTGAAAAGAAAAGATGGTTTCCATCTGTGCGCTAATATTCAAAGATACAGAGCTGCATCTAGTGCTGGCCATAATCAGAGTAGACCCATTAAGATTAATGAACATGACTGGATAGCTGAGTTGCTTAGAGCGTGGTGTTGATAACACCAAGGTTGCAAGTTCAATCCCCGTACGGGACAGCTGCATATTCTTGCATTGCAGAGAGTGAACCTAGATGTTTCTCAGGGTCCCTACCAACTCTGTCATTCTATGATTCTAACCTAGCATTTCCTTAATTTCAGTGGGATTTCTCCTGGGCAGAATGTGGTTGACTATAACCCACTGAACATGAGAAGCTTCCCACCTACCAGGGCAGATCATTACTCAATCTAGTTGTTACCATCCCCAATTCCCTAGAGCAGATCTCTTCCATCACTTGGCATTGGAGAGTGAATCTGGGACCTTTGCAAGCAAAACCCGTTATGAGGAGCTCTCTGGCTACTATCCTGTCCTCTCTATTCCTGGGTGCTAGCTCCTAGTTGGGTGCTTTCTTCAAACCGAGGTTTGTAGAGACTCAGTATTATATCTGTGCAGAGGCTGAGCATTCAATCATGGTTCTTGTTTTTAAATGGGGAGCCATCTGCCCTGCTCTCTTTCTTTAAAATAATAAAATAATAATAATAATAATAATAATAATAATAATAATAATAATTTATAATTTATGTATTTTGAACCTTCCTGGTTCAAAAAACCGGGCTCATGGTGGCTAACAACAAATTTAAAATACTTAATTGTAAAAGCAACATAAAATACAGTATAAAAACACGAATAAGAGTAAAATTCAAAGTTCAGAAATCAGTTTAGGGGAAATCCATCTAATAAACATTAGATAATCACCAGGGCTAGCTGGCTGAATTAGTTCTACTCCTGGGCCAGCGAGGAGGCCAGGGGAAATTTAGCTGTGGGGTCTCATAGCGGGTAAACTTCATAAAAGGGGAGGGGGAGGGAAGAGAAGGGAAATGAAAGATCAGGCTGAATTCAAATTAAAGGCCAGACAGAATAGCTTACAGGCCCAATGGAAGGAGGTTAAATCCTGAAGGGCCCTAGTCTCATGGGACAGAGCATTCCACCAGGTCGGAGCCGTCACTGAAAAGGCCCTGGCCCTGGTAGAGAATAGTCTGACTTCCTTAGGGACCGGGACCTCTAAACTATGGTTATTCATGGAACTTAAGATCCTCTGCAGGGCATACTAGGAGAGGCGGTCCCGTAAATACAAGGGTCCTAAGCCACAAAGGGCTTTAAATAGAGCTTTCTAAGACCAGCCTTGACCTTCCTTGGCCTTCTTCCTTCCTATCTCTTCCCATTCCTGTTCTCTGCAGAACCTGGGACACTTCTGCCAATGCACACGGCCTCTTTGAGGACCCCTTCTTAGCATTTGGGGAATTGAGGCCCTGAAGGCATGATTTCCAGCCTAGAGAAAATGGTCATTCCAGGGGCTGGTGGACACATGCATAGTTCTCACTGTATTTAAGGACGTCTCACCTGTCCCGTTGCACTCATGCCACAGGAATCCCAAGCGTGCACATTTAAACGAAATAAAAGCGGTCGTTCTTAATTACGGTAATCCTGCCTGAACATTGCTCCCAACCTGCCAGCGACAGGCCGCTGCATTTGTATGCAGTGTCCAATGTTGCAGAGCCTTCCTCTGATGGAAGGTGGGGACTTTTGGATCCAGCCCCCTGTATTTCACATGAAGACAGTAAGCGGTCTAAAAAGGAAACGTTTGAACCACATGTGTGCTGATGACAGTCAGCGCTAAATGCATTTGCTTTCTGACTTTGTGGCATTGACACGTCTCAACACAATGCCTATATGCTGGAGAAGTGGAATAGGACTGAGAAAGCATGAGTTCTTTGAGCACTGCCATCAAAATTTGCTTGAAATGAAATTTTTTTAGCCAGCTGGGAGAAGCGGCTGAGAAATCTTGAGGGAAGCAGTAAGACCGGTGGTTGTTGTTATTTTGGGGAGGGACACCAGCAGCTTGCAGGCCTAATTGGAAACCAAGTGAACATTAACAGGGCTGTTTAGTGGAGCTGGTTGAGTGGAGCTGCCTCTCACCAGCATTTGCTCTCGTGTTTGGGGGAGTCCGCAGCTGGTGAGGAAATGGTGCAGTGAGCAAAGTAAATTGGAGCACCTAGGAAACTAGTATATACCAAATCGGACTATTTCTCCACCTAATTTGGTATTGTCTACACGGACGTAGGTGGCGCTGTGGGTTAAACCACAGAGCCTAGGACTTGCCAATCAGAAGGTCGGCGGTTCGAGTCCCCACGACAGGGTGAGCTCCCGTTGCTTGGTCCCTGCTCCTGCCAACCTAGCAGTTCGAAAGAACGTCAAAGTGCAAGTAGATAAATAGGTACCGCTCCGACGGGAAGGTAAATAGCATTTCCGTGTGCTGCTCTGGTTCGCCAGAAGCGGCTTAGTCATGCTGGCCACATGACCTGGAAGCTGTATGCCGGCTCCCTCGGCCAATAAAGCGAGATGAGCACCGCAACCCCAGAGTTGGCCACGACTGGACCTAACGGTCAGGGGTCCCTTTACCCTTTACCTTTTACACGGACTGGCAGAGGCTTTTTCCAGGGTTTCAGGCTGGAAGCCTTTTCCAGCCCTTCCTGGAGATGGTGAGGATCGAATCTGGGACTTTTGGTGTGCAAAGTCAATGTACTTCCCTTCAGCTGTGGAATGGTAAAAGTCTCTGGGCTGTTTTTTAGTTAAGCAAGAAAAGTTGACTAGCCAGTAGGGCTGGGCAATATATCGTCCAAAACCAGTTTTAAGTCCATCTCATGAAATCAGTTTCATAATTTTTGACCTGGCAATATATCATAAATCATGATGTGTGTGTGTGTGTGTGTGTGTGTGTGTGTGTGTGTGTGTACTATGCAAAAATCACAATGCAGGAAAAATAATGAAGCCAGCCAATGCCTCTACATAGCTCCATTCTTATTTCAGACATTGTGATATATCTTGTGATGTTTAGCTGGTGATATATCATGATGTTGAAAACCAGATATTGCCCAGTGCTACCTTTTATGAAGGTTGTGGGAAAGTGGATCGAGAGCCATTTTTCTCTCCCATTCTCATAATGCTAGAACTCTGGGTCAGGCATTTATGCTACTGGCTAGTAGTCTCAATAGAGAAGCAAAAGAAGCATTTCTTCACACACAAGTAACTTGCAAGATTTATTCCCAAAAGATGTGGTGACTTTAAAAGGGGTTTAGCCATGATGGACATATCTATTAATGGTCCTTGGTCGTGATGGGTCTATGCAGTGCCGGATTTATGTATAAGCTAAACAAGCTATAGCTTAGAGCCCCACTCTCTTGGGGGCCCCAAAAAAAATTAAAGGGAAAAAACTGGATGTACATTTCCAAAATACAAGATAAAAAACAAATAAAATAAAACCTGCATACAGCAACAGTGTTTTGTGTTGTGTAGGTTCCTATTTGTTATGTGCAAACGGGTTTAGATACCTATTAGGTCCATAAATTACCATATAGCATATATTCAACACAAAAAACAGTGACAATTTGTTGTTGGCAAAGGACAGCTGGACATATAAAGGGCCCCATTACCTTCAGTAGCTTAGGGCCTCATCAAACCTAAATCCGGCCCTGGGTCTATGAAACTTTTCAGTTCTGAAGCACTATGCCACTGGATAACAGTTGCTAGGGGGCGACACTAGGGGAGGCCTGCACTATGTGGGGGGCGGGGTTGTAGGCACCTGGAAAGCCACTCTCTAAAAGACTAAGATGCTGGGCTAGATGGACCTGCATTCTGATCCAGCAGGAATCTCCTTACACTCCTGCTATAGACAAGACCTGCCACTGCGCTTCATTCAAAACAACATTGGGAGATCCAAATAATTATCATTCCGCACTTGCGGAGAATCAATATTTGACTACTCTTTGGAACTCCCTGCTCAATGATATTAAGCAGTTGCTTTTTCTGTCTTGGTTTCGGTGGCTGCTAAAACCTTTGTTGTTTCCACAATCCTACCCAGGCATGTAATATTATGATGCACAATAGTTTGAAGGTGGCTGATTCTATTTACATTTGAAAATTTTATCTTTAACAATGCTTTTGATACTAATTTATGTATATATATTTAAACAAGTATTTTAGACCATCCTTTGTGAACAACGTACAAGTTTTTAAAATTGAGTAAACACTACACAAATTTTGTTAAACGGGTAAAAATAAACATGTGATCTGGAGCGGGGCTTCCCAAACTTGGGTCTCCATCCACCTGTTTTTAGACTATAGTTCCCATCATTCCTGCTGCTGCTCTTGCTAACTAGGGATGATGGGAGTTGTAGTCCAAAAAAACAGATGGAGACCCAAGTTTGGGAAACCCTGGTCTGGAGAAACATCCAAGGAATTTCAAAGAAAGAGGAAAGCTCTGATAAGTTTCAGTTTGGGGGCAAAGGATCCTGTTCTGGGCATCCCTTGGCTGTGTCACCTGACATCCTCTTTTCCCTCTCTCCTTCTCTTCTCGTTTCAGGTATACAAATGCTCTCTGTCCAGCCAGACACCAAACCGAAAGGTTGTGCTGGCTGCAACCGTAAGATCAAAGACAGGTATCTCCTAAAGGCCCTGGACAAATACTGGCATGAGGACTGCCTGAAGTGTGCCTGCTGCGACTGCCGTTTGGGGGAGGTAGGCTCTACCTTGTACACCAAAGCCAACCTTATCCTGTGCCGCAGAGACTACCTGAGGTAGGACTTTGCTCTTTCTACACACCTCGTACATCTGCCACACTTCCAACTCCTGCTAGGTCCTTTCCCCTCGCACAATCTGGTGCACCACTGTCACTACGGATACTTTTCCACCTGGCTGCACCACAGCAAGCATACAAATGGTGCTCAGAGTGGAGAAATGGCTTCGTAGGCTCATTCTTGGGCCTTGTGCCCTCATAAGGAAGATCTTTTTCCTAAGTGCTATGCTGAGAGGTTTTTTTTTAAGGAATGCGTCTTTGACTGTGCCCCCTTTCTACAAACAGTGGTGGTCGGCTGGGATCATAAATAGCTTTATTTAAAATGAAAGATCTGCAGAAATCCTATTTCTGTTTTCCTCTGGACAAGCAGCTTACGCACATGATAAAAATAGGCCTCCGTTTCTGGACTGTACCAGTTCTGATGGCTGAAGGATGTATGTGTTTGTGTATTTCCCCCTCAGTCAGTGGGAATCCAGAACGATGGAAACTTAGCATGTCTGGGAGAATCGTAGGCTAGAATATTTCTCTTGGACCAGTTGCAGAACTGTACTCAACGTTATGCAGCTGTTAATATTCTTTAATACTGTTAATACTTATTAAGCTTGGGTTCAAAAATTGCCTTCTCCTCCTAATTCCCTGTAATGAATGGTGGCACAATGTTGACCTTCCATCTTAAGCTGAACCACTTAATTTTTTACCCTGAGAGTATCTGGAGCTTATTTTACAGAGCACCCAACCCTAGTTTCACTTCATCTGCATTTGTTTCCCAGCAGCAGGTTATATACCATGCAGCAGGTACTATGTACATTTTGGAAGATGTCAAATCGCTTGTTCCATCCACTTGCCCGCTTCCTCAAGGACCATAGTTCCTATTCCAAACAGTTAATTAACTGCCACAAAGGATAGCTCTTTAACTATCTGTGCTGAACAGTAAACATTTAATTCCTAGCAGTCCCTACCAGGCTACAACTACGCCTCTCATCTCCCTTCTGAAAAGGCAGAAGCCTTTTCAGTGTATTGTGAGTTCAGTGGCCCGCTTAGGCTGTACTAGGTAAACTGCTATCTCTACAAATGTAGTTTTTCGGGTTGCTGGGATATAGTTGTATTTGTAGACCCTGCAATCGTCTTCCAAGACCCTTCTTCATGTGCCCTGTCCACAAGAAGTCTGGAGGGTGGCAACATGAGAACGGGCCTTTTCTCTGGTGGCTCCTCATTTGCAGAATGCTCGCCTTCATTCTATATCTTTAGGTGGCAGGCAAAAACATCCATTTTCTCTCAGGCCTTTGGCTAATTAAACAGTCTAGGGTCTTTTAAACTGTGTGTGTTGCGGGTGGGGAGTATTTTGTTTGCTGTTATGTCATGTATTTTTGAGTTTTTATACTTTAAACCACCCTTTGATCCTCTGATGAAGGGTAGCATATAAATTAAACAAACAAACAATCTCTTAATTTAATTCTGTAAGCAAATAACACTTTGGGCTAAGTTAATTGCATTTGAACATTATATATTTGGGGAAAAACTGTCCCTATGCAGTCTGCGCCACCCCACACCCCACAAGTGATCTGAATGCATGAGCCAATCACTCATATATGTCAACCTTGGGAATTTTCTGTTTGTCTCAGGCTGAGAACAGATGTGGTGTGGTTGAAGAGGAATCAGAGAATTGATACCAGCTTGAAAGAGGATTAGCTGCATGCAGTATATACATTCACGTCACTTTTGGCAAATTGGCGTTGCTGGTTTTTTGAAACCCCACAAAAACCTGCAACACCTATTTGTTAGAGGCAACAGGTAGGCAAAAAGCTGAGGTCAAAACTAGAGAATTCACTCCCACAAGAAGTAGTGATGACTACCAAACACGCTCCACACCCAAACATCTTTTCCTGTCCATTCTTTGGGTAGATTTTACGTGCCCCCACGCGCCACCCCAACAAATTGTGGTGAAGAAAGTGTTGGCCCCGAACCCAGGCCTACTCCCAAGTGATGAAGTCTGACTGGAGTGGAATAAAGCTCCCAGCTTCACGTGAGAACTGGCACCTTTGGTCCAGCCCCCTTTCCCCGATCTAGCCTTGTCTCTTCCCCATCGTGATCACTTGCTTATACTTAAATGCGCTATTTATGTTAAACTTCAAGTTGATGCACTTAACGTAATTGCAGACAGTCATTTGCCTCATTGCACCCGTATGTACTTAGCTATGCAGTGAACCTGTAAAAAGAAATCTCAATTTTTATGCTAATCCGGGAGGTAAAGTGTGCTCCCTTTTGTAGGCAAATAAGCTTTCATATTTAGTCACTGACTTGATAGGGATACGAGGAACGAATTGTCTATGCTAATGACTGCATTAGGGTTAGGTTGCAGCTTTTCTCTACCTCCTTTAGAGGCTTTTAAAAAAATCCCTTCCTGTATTTTAAGCATCTCAAACAGGATGTTACACACACCTGTGTACTTCTAATTTGTGGCGCCCTCTAGAGGCATGCAGGTTCTGTACCAAATGCCTTCCTCTTTCCCTTAATCATAACACTCAAGAGAGTTTGCAGAGAAGGAGGTGAAATTTCAGGTACTTGGGTCCTATGTCGTTCAGGGCTTTAAACCCTTGAATTTGGCCCGGAAATAAACTGGAAACCAGTGCAGCTGTTTCAAAACCCCAGCCAGTGATCTGGCTGCCGTCTCTGGGAAGTCCAGAAACAAAGCATGAGGGCATTAATCCTCTCTCAAGCTTGTTCTTCAGCAATGCCATATTTGAACCTAGAGGTGAGATCGATGACTTCTAGCTACCAGTAGCCTTATCCTTCATGGTTTTTCTCCATTTCCCTTGTAAAGCCACATAGTTTTGGTTGCAGTCACTACATCTTGTGGTAACAAAACTATAACAACCTAATTCCTCATTTAGCTCAGGGGGACTGTACGATCCAACCTCTATTAATATTCTGCCAACTAGTCAAATATTGGGATTCTTCTTGTGACCTTCATTGATATCTCTTCCATACATGAGGATGCAACTAGTAATGTTCCTTGGACTGTGTCAGATTCTTTGGTTTTGTTTTGTTTTGTTTAAAAAAGAGTGTTCATTAGCATTTCCAGTTCAGGAAATATGAATGAGGTTAGCACTAGTTTGTGGTGCCTTTTGAGGAGAGAGTGGGCCAGTGAGATAATTGGTTTCTGTTGAAGTGGTTTGTTTGCTTTCAAATGGTTAAGACTGACATGTGGGTCACCTTTCATGGAACACTTAGAGACGTCCATCCAAAGTCTGAAACAACATTTTGAATGGAAGTCTAAAATGGCCTCCACCCTCTTTAATTTAAGTGCTTTGTTTTAGGAATTAATGTGGGTTCATCGATCTTTCTGGTGCACTTCTGTGGTGCCCTTTTTAAGTTGGACAGGTAAATGTTGGGTGTTTCTGTTGAGCTTTAATGGTGGGTTTTATTATTGGGATTTTGCCATGAGCTGTCAAGGTGTCTGAAGAACAGTCCATGACAACAAATGCAATTCCTAGAGTTGTGGAACTGAATTACCCTCTCTTCCCCCATTATTATTTCTCTTACATTTAGAAATAGTTTTTAATCTAGTTGATGAGTAGTCATAATTTCCAGAATCAAAGCTTAATAAATACAATTTAAAAAGTGTAGTTTTTAAACAGATTACTACAGATTTAATACAGATTAGCTGAAGGTCTCCTATTTAAATTCTCAGTATGATGGACGTATTGATACTTTGTGATATTTTTCTCTTAAGCAGTAGTTCTAAATTTTCTGTGTCCAGGGATACTGTTCCTGCTGAAGAACTTCTACATACCCACCACTGAGTGCAATGCAGAGGTTTTGGGAGTGTATTTTAGAGAAGCCTGCCCCAAACTTGGGTCCTCAGTTGTTGTTGGACTGCAACTCCCATCATCCCTAGTCAGCAGGGGGTGGACAAGTGTGGCTTATAGATTTCACAAGTTGGGTGCAAACTTTCCTGTTTTGTATCAACAGTCTTGCATTCCTCCAAGAAATCTTGAAGTATAGTTCAGGTATGGAGACCTTTCCTCTGAGTGCGCTTTTGACCACTGCAAAAGTCCCAGGGTTCTCTGGGAAAGAGGGGTGTAAGCTTTAAGTCTGTGGTGTGGAGATGAGAATTGCTAGTCCGGAGTCCATGTTACTTGCTTTTCACAATTCCTTCCCCTAGAAGAGGGGGAGGCTCTATGTGGAAACAAAGCATAATCTCTAGGGATGCCTGAGGAATTCAATTTTTTTTGTGAATTCCAATGTGAATTGGCCTGATCTGGGCCTTCTGGGCTTATACATGGATTGGATTGTACTTACAGTACTCTTCAGATTTTGCACGTCTCCCAAATTTGCAATACCGTACATTACAACTGTCTTCAGCTAAGAACTTGTAGCATGTTGCACAATGCATAATTTAGTATCAAGTATGCGTTAGACGTATATTGAGATAAAAACATAATTATGGGCAGTGCTATTTTTCTAGAAAAGAGGTGCCATAACTTACCATGAACACCTCCCTTGTTCTCTTAGAATGGCAATGGCACCCGCTTAAGAGGTGCCGGAACTGAGTTCTGGCAAGTTCCAGCTGAAAGACAGCCCTCATTATGTGTTTACATATGAATTTTCGTGTGGATTTAAGACACAGATTAAAAACAAGATGGGATGGATTTAGGAATGAGTGCTTGCAAAGTGACACAAACTAGAAATAGGCTGATCCCTCCGGCTCTGCTCATGACAGACAGATCCCTTTCTCCCCCTTAAAATTGGCATATGGCCTATCAAGATCAAATTTGCCATTTAGCCTACCTTTGCATGCAAAAAGTTGCACTTTCAGCCTCCAGCATCTTCAGGTACGGTGAGACCTTGGAGAGCTGTTGCCAGAGTATGGTGGTTGCTCCATTAGGGCGAATGGGGCACTGCCCCACCAACCTGAGTCTGCCCTCAGCCAGCCCCCCAACTGCCTCCCTCCATACTGAAGAAGTTCAGAGGGTTCTTCCTCTGTCTCTGTCTCACCTTTGCAGAACTTGGTAACGGGAGGGAGAAAACTGGAATGATTTGCCCTACAAATCCCACTGGTCACTTGTCTCCACTGGGCTTTGATGGCCAAGTGGTCTAACTTGGTACAGAACAGTTCTCCATGTCCTAGTTCCACTCCTGTGGCATCTTGGGCCAGTTCTTTTTGCCCCTATGTGTTAGAGGAGCAGATAAGATTTCCAGGCAGCTGCATGGCAGGGTGCTGTGCAGCTCTGCTGCTGAAGTTAGTATCTGGCCATGTGGTATGAAATAGATGAATGCCTGGCAAGTATAGGTAATTCAGTTGCATTAACTAATGAGCTTCATCAGATGCAATGGAAATAACGAAAGTGCAGCTGCACGGAGCTGGTAGCAATGTAGGTCAATCACCCTTTTCACTTTGGGTTTTTAACTAGGCGTACCCTGCTGAGCACCCAATGACTACAAAGTGCCGTTTCGTTTCCAATTTAATTTTGGCAGCATTTTACCAAAGAGCTGCTATTCTCCCACACGCACACGCACACACACATACACGGCTTAAATTATCTTTGCACTCTGAGACTTTAACTCCAATTTGGAGATGCTAAATGTCTCTCTGTGTGTGTGTGTCTTAGCAAAGATTATGGTGCCTTTCTAAAACATGTTTTTTTTCTCCCCTTTTAAAAAAAAATCCCCTTCTGCATAGAAATTGAATTACTGCACTTTATACAACTGTCATGTTAAATATTCCAGCCATGCACAGGGCTCCTGTAAAGAGGATTATCAAGCTTGAATATGGGGGGAGTTTTTCCCCCTGCCCCCTTTGAAAAATACATCTTGAAGCTTAGTGGTCTCTTCCTTCCCCACCCTCTTCTCATGGCCTGTTTAATTAGACTTGTAAATGTACTGCAGGGTTCCTCCAAAAAGAAGCTGCTCTCATGACTGATGCAGCGCTAACCTGAAAGTTTGGTGGAGGAAGAAATGAGCAAGGCCCTGGCAATTTTTTGAGTATCGAAGGCAGAGCAGACCCCAACGACACGCTGTCTCCTAATAGTTGCAATGAAGCACAGTCAGCTGATAGGGAGAAGGAGGCAGTGCATGGGGATTGTGAGTTGTATGTTTGGCAGTAGCAGTGGCAGCCATCATCTCTTCCCCTCCTGAGCCCTCTCCCCAGCGGTTCCCCTCTGCTGGAAGACAGTACGTGGTACCTTGGGTTACAGACGCTTCAGGTTACATACGCTTCAGGTTACAGACCCCGCTAACCCAGAAATAGTACCTCGGGTTAAGAACTTTGCTTCAGGATGAGAACAAAAATCGTGCTCCGGTGGCGGCAGCAGCGGGAGGCCCCATTAGCTAAAGTGGTACTTCAGGTTAAGAATGGTTTCAGGTTAAGAACGGACCTCCGGAACGAATTAAGTTCTTAACCCGAGGTGCCACTGTACTGTGCGCACCATGCAATCTGCTCCGTGCTCCTGGAACCATCTTGCTGGTGGAGTAGAGGGCCTCATCAAGGCCAGATTTAGGTTTGATGAGGCCCTAAGCTACTGAAGGTAATGGGGCCCTTTATATGTCCAGCTGTCTTTTGTCAACAACAAATTGTTGCTGTTTTTTGTGTTGAATATATGCTATATGGTAATTTATGGACCTAATAGGTATCTCAAGCCATTTGCACATGTTGCCACGCAACCAGTCCATGCAGAATGTAGGCACCCTATATATAGATGGGAGCAAACCAGTGATATTTTAGGGAGCAGGCTAGCAGGCAGGGCCCATTGCTTACATCATAGGAGCCTATACAACACAAAATACTGTTGCTGTACATATGTTTTATTTGTTTTTTGTCTTATATTTTGGAAATGTATGTCCAGTTTTTCCCCCCTTTACATTTTTGGGCCCCCCTCCAAGAGAGGGGGGCCCTAAGCTATAGCTTGTTTAGCTTATACGTAAATCCAGCACTGGGTCTCATCACCAAACACCAGTCTGGTCATCTTCTGCATGGCATATAGACTGGCAAAGGGACCACCTTGTCCTTTGCCTCAGGTGGCAAAAGCTCTTGGTCTTGCCGCATCTCTTTGACATGGATGGAAGTTGCACTTCCTTTCAGTGGAGAACCACCTGGGCATTTGTGGCCTGTAGGTCAAGTCTATCCACCCCCACATGCACACAGCCGGCTGCTTGAGGTAGGGGCTAGAGTTGCACAATATATTGATATAGCATCCCAAACCCGATTTGAAGTCCATATTGCGATATCGGTTTCATAATTTTTGACCTGGCAATAATATATCGCAAATCATGACGTGTGTGCGCTTGTGTACTATGCAAAATTACAATGTGGGGAAACCCATGAAGCCAACCAATGCTCCTCTAGATTCCTGCAGCCCCTGTTTATTCTGCTGGCTCAGCTGTCCCCTGCAGGGGCAAGCGAATCGCAAGAGCAGGTGCTGGCAAAAGCCACAAAGTGGGGAAAATCATGAAGTCAGCCAAAGCCTCTATGTAGCTCCATCCTTATTTCAGACACCATGATATATCAATATAGTCCTGCTTTCTGAAACAGTATCCAGACTGAAGCACAGCCATCGTTTGAAATTTGCGCTTCTCTGACGTTTGCAGGGCAGTTCTCCAGCCAAGTAAAATGTGCAAAAATGCACAGACAAGGGTAAATGTCCATATAAATGTATGTATTAGTGAAAATAACAATAATGCATTGCAGTAGGGAAAACTATTTTGTAAAAATGTGTGTATTAGCAGAAATGCATACAAAAATATCTACTAAAATGCTGATGAATTGTCACGTGTGTTTTTTTAAGTTAGCAAACTGGTGTGGAGAACTGAATATACAATTGGGAAAAAAATAATTATCTTTATTTCATCAAGTTTATATACTGCAGTTGACAGATATGCCCATTCCTTGCTGCGATCCATGCAATGTTTTGGGTGGGCTTTGGGAAACTCCTCTCCATCCGGTGTCTGTGCCGAAATTCAGATTCTTAGAAAATTCAGTACAGGACTGCATGCTACTAGAATCTATGAGAATTATTTACTTGGTACTGTACAAATTTCTTTATTTGGCAATTAATCCATCAATTTTGAGAGCTTTGAGTGGGTAATAAAACACATCAAAATCTGGCCTCAGGAATAATTTGACTGGGTGTCAGTGTGGGCTATGGGTGAAAGCGTTTTGCTGTAGAATACTAAGTGATATAAAGAGGATTCTTTCTAAGTTCACAAGCATAGTTAAGGCTTGAGTCTACTTATGTGCCCCACTATACACCAAAAATGTATTTGTGCAGCATAATTTTGTAAATATTTGTACACACATACAAATGAGTATGGGTAGTTTAGGAAACCTGGATTGTATGTGTATATGATATTATGTGGATGATGCGTGGGAATTGCTTGCATTTTTGATGCAAACTGTTTTTTAAAACATTATTCTCATCAAAATCAAGGAATGTGATGGGAATTAGGAAAAAAAATGTGCAGATAACGCTGACATTGAGGTTTTCAGAATATTCCAACCAAAGATACAGCTATCATAACAGCAAGTCTTATCTTCCATTAATTTTTCTAATCATGTTTAATGTCATCCTAGCCATGATGACTCACTCCCTCTTGTGGCACTGAATTCCATAGTTTAACTATGTGCTGTGCTAAGAAAGACTTCCTTTTCTTCTGCCCAGAAAGTCATGGCTTTGTTGGAGAGGGGGGAACTTATCGCTATCCTCTGTCTCCTACACACACCTCTCATTTCTTCCTCCTCCTTTTGCTTTCTTTCCTCCCCCTAAACTAAATAGTCTGAAATGTTACAACCTTTTCTCATAGGTATTTGGCCCCCAAACAATTTTGCCTGCCCTCTTCTGTACCTTTCCAACGCTTTCTCTAGCTTTCCCCAGCATGAATGCAGAGGCTCTTGGATTTGTGTAGTAGATCTTGCAGAGTGTAGAGAGATGCGTGTCAGAAAAGAACAAGCAGCTGGGAGTTCCTCCCTCCCCAGTGATTACCGTTTCTCTGTGGAAATGACCAAACAGTTTCTTTCTCCAGCTTCTGATTCTGTTGCATCCTTATCTGATTCCTAGAGCAGCCAGGGAGTCCCCACTGTGTATGAGCAGAACTGAAATGTGTTTGCATGTAGGGCTGGCTCCAGGTTTGAGGGGCTTCAGGCTCTGGTGGGCCCCCTTCAGGGCCGTCTTTACCCGGGGGTGCAAGGGGTGCGGGGCACCTGGGTGTTGGATTCTGGGGGGCACCCGGCACTGAAGCCACCTAAGCGTATTGTATTGAGCTGCTATGCGGCAACGGGGCCAGCGGCACCTTTGACACGACTGATCTTGTGCCACCTGCCTGCTAATGCTACTGCAGGGAGAACTCTCTGGAAAGTCTCGCTCACCAAAGCCGGGGGGAGGCGGAGTGACAGGAAAGAGGGAGAGATAGGCAAAAGAGAACGCACCTATCTAGTGACGGGAGCATGCACAGGATCCAGAAGAAGAACTCTTATATGCACGCTCACAAGGGCCCTCCCAGCTGTGTGGTGACCCAGTGTGGTGTAGTGGTTAAGAGCGGTAGATTCGTAATCTGGGGAACCAGGTTCGCTTCCCCGCTCCTCCACATGCAGCTGCTGGGTGACCTTGGGCTGGTCACACTTCTTTGAAGTCTCTCAGCCCCAGTCACCTCACAGAGTGTTTGTTGTGGGGGAGGAAGGGAAAGGAGAATGTTAGTCACTTTGAGACTCCTTCGGGTAGTGATAAAGCGGGATATCAAATCCAAACTACTACTACTACTACTACTACTCTTCTTCTTCTTCTTCTTCTTCTTCTTCTTCTTCTTCTTCTTCTCTAGAAATAAGGTTGCTCCCACAATGAAAGGCTGCCCAAGATGGCTCTCCCACACATGCGCACAATGCCCACCCATCTCATCTTTCAGACACTTCCCTATGACTGTAAGTGCATGTGTGGAGTCTTTACACAGACTACCAATGTGTTCTTTGTCTTCTTTAGAAAAGCTGGTTTTAAACAACACACACACACACACACACACACACACACACACACAAACTGTGGCAGGCCTGAGCACTATTTATCAAATGATAATAGTGACATAAGGCATAATAAAAGTTAATTTCAGGGCTAAACTAAATTTGGGGGTTCTGGGCGGATCTTTGCACAACGGCGGCGCATATGTTAAAGACTGCCCTGGCCACCTTTCAGGTTGATTTGGCGCCTCAGGTTTATTTGGAAGCCACATTGGCTTTAGCACATAGCCGGCCCACCCATCAGGCAATGTGAGATCTTCACCTCAGGTGGCAGGATCCACAGGGGCAACAGATCCCAACACAGTTCTTTCCTGGCGGGGAGGTAGGCACCATTTTGTGATTCGCCTCAGGTGCCAAAATGTCTCAAGCTGGCCCTGCTGCAGTATCAAAGTGCCCTGAGGTGCTCAGTGTAGCATTATTCTGGAGCACTGTAGGAAAGTAAAATGGAGGCTCATAGACCAGGCTCTAGGGCCAGGGCAGATGTAAGCACTGTGGACCTTACTGGAGTCCTAGCAGTTGCCTTCGGATGCAAGTCATCGATCCTACGCCTATGTACAAGAATCTCTGAACAGTTTCCACCCTACAGTTGGCAAAGGTCTGAGAGTATCCCCAAAGATACTGTCAGCTTTGAAGGGGGCTGTGTTAATGGGTCCTTCAGAGGCACTTCAAGCACAGAATGATTTGAGTGTTGCTTCCTTGTTGACATTATGGGCAGTTTTCCTGACTTTGGTATCTCATTATTTATGTGAAAATATTGTTAATAATATGCCATGGCTGGTATTTGGTGACTTCCTGTAAGAACTGTAGGGGTGAAATACTACCTACTTCACACTATTGTGAGTGCGCATGTAAATAAAATTCCCACAATGATGCTATCTGTGGCATCTGACGTTGTTCTGGCTCTACAATTCTCGTATCATTTTATCAAAATTAGTGCTTGGGATTATGTGTGGGTTTTATTCTCTTATGATTGATGAGATAATCTGTGTAGGGGATAAGCTCATTTTTGATGCATGCCAAAACTGGTAACGAAGGAATGTTTTATATAATAAAATATTGCTGAGCTAGACTGATTCATGTATTCTCATTTGCACAGTTTTCTGAGGGGCATATTCAATTATGTTATTACACTTCGTGTTTAATGCTTAACAGCAAATTTCTTCCAGCTTACGACAAATTAAATAAATTGCTACAAGTATTCTTGCTGGTGGTCTGTCTCTTCTCTTAAAGCACAGCACAGATTAACTTATTTGTTTATACTGAATTGCTGTATAGGGTTGTTGACTTCCAAAATCAAAGATTCTGCAACCTGGAGGTGGCAGCTCTATAAAGGTAGTGGATAGCTCAAAAATACCTTGTTTTTTATAATTATAATTAATTTATAATTAAAAAACCCTGGGGGACTAGGGAAGCATTGGCACCCCCGTTGGTGTAAGGTTGCAAAACTGAGTCGGCATGCATACTTGAAGAGACTAATGTGATATCAAGTCCTAATGTTTTTATTTTATTTAAATGGAACTGCTTTTCAGGATCTTGGGTCCTCCCAAAATATCTCCCCCCCCCTCAACCCCCCCCCATGAATCTCTGAAAAAAGCCAACACACAGTAGGAATAGCATTGTAGGAATAACATTTCCACAGTTAAAATCAACATACAGCTGAAACTTCTTTACATATATAGAAAAAAGCAGAGCATCAAATAGCATTAATGGCATAAGCTACAATCGCTCACAAAAACCCCATGAATCCCCAGCATATAACCAAAGCATTCCTCAAATTAATAGCTATCCTGGCTTGCCTTAATGAAAAGCAGATTGAAAAAGAATTTTTAAAGGAATTGTTTGTTTGTTTGTTTATATGCTGCCCACCTCACTGCCTAGAAATCAAGGAGGAAGACACCTTTATCTTGGGCAAGTGAGTTCAATAGACAAAACATGTTGGTTGGTGCCTCCACTCTCCACTTCCTATCCTTAGCCTGATCATATTCAGTGATATCACAGGGTGCTTCTGTGGCTGCTTGAAGGCCCAGGTAGGTTCATATGTGCATAAGCAGTCCTTCAGGTAACTTGGGCTTTAAATGTCATGAAACAATTTAGAAATCTTCCTTAGGACCGCCCCGAATATTCTCCAGCTTCAGTTAGAAACCGATGGGATAGAAAATATGATTGTACATAACATTTGCCCATTTGTAGAATCCCGCTGGTCATTGTTTCCATAGCATTCCCACCACCACCTTTAGCCACAAGAGTGATGGCACCATCTCTATGGTGTCTAGAGTGGCAGCTCCTTCAATAATGCCACCATGGTTATGAACTGCCTCTCTCGCCCCCTGCTGGTATTCAGCCGTGTTTTTCTAATCTTCCTAACAGATCACCAGCTTGCTGTTTTAGGCAGTGCCGTATTTACATATAAGCTAAACAAGCTATAGCTTAGGGCCACACTCTCTTGGGAGCCCCCCAAAAATTTAAAGGAAAAAACCAACCTCGATGTACATTTCCAAAATATAAGATAAAAAACAAATAAAACCTACATACAGTTAGAGCTTAATAATTATTTCACAATTAAAATACTTCTTCTTAATTGTATTTCACTATTAATATACAGTACTTCTTCCTAAATGTATTTCAGTTCAACAATTACTTTGATAAAATACATATTTTGTTATGTGCAAATGGCTTTAGATACCTATTAGGTCCATAAATTACCACATAGCATATATTCAACACAAAAAAACAGTGACAATTTGTTGTTGACAAAGGACAGCTGGACATACAAAGGGCCCCATTACCTTCAGTAGCTTAGGGCCTCATCAAACCTAAGTCTGGCCCTGGTTTTAAGCAGTACTTGCCATGATTAGAATTGTACACTTCCTTGCGTGTCTGGCTCTAGATGTGAGGATCTTCTCAGCCATGTGGACCACCCTCATACTTCATGGTGGTCTTATCTTGTTATGCCACAAGGGTGTCAGACTTTAACAGTAAATGGCAGCCAAGACAAAAAGACGAGCCTTCTGGATCAGGCCCATGGCACATTTAGTCCCAACATCTTGTTCTCTAGGTGGACAACCTGATGCCGGCAAGCACCACCCAAACACAAGAGCACTGTTGTCTCATGTGTTTCCCATCCAGTGGTCTTCAGAAGTGTTACTGCCTCCAACTCTCTCCAACTCCTATGAGCTAGGGTTGCCATATCTGAAGATATGAAGGCTGAGCCACTGCCAGCCGGAGCTGGGGAAAGAAGCATGCAGGCGAGTGGGACCGCCACTGCACCCGCACGCCTCTTTCCCTGACTCAGGCTGGCAGCAGCCACGGTGTGCAGAGCCGCCCAAGTAAAAAAAAAAAAAAAAAAACCAATAGAAATTTTAAAAGACATAAGACAATTGTTCATGTATGCTACCACAGCAGTAAGAATTATTCTGGTGAGGAAGTGGAAAAACGAAACAATACCCACAATTACAGATTGGCAGATACTCGTGTTAGAATATTTACAACTAGAAAACTGACGGGAAGAGTTAGAGTATTGAACCAGAAAATATCTGGAGAATGGAGAATATTTAAGGATTATATAAGATCATATTGTACCAACCACACCATATTAGCAGCACTTGAGTGATACTTGTAAACACAACAAATACCGTTTGTGGAGTAGACGGGAACAATATTAAAGAATATAAAACTGTGCAAAAAACCCGATAGTATAAACAGTACAATGAGAATGATTGGAAGACTCATTTTGTCAGAAGTCTTTTTTATTTAAGTGTTTATTTAAGTATTAATTAGGAAGATTAAGGGTTTTTTTGCACGTAAATCTGCTTTTTCTTTCTTCTTTCTGTATTTTCTTCTTTTCTCTTTTTGTAATTGTTTTTTCTTTAATTTTCTTTTTGTAGTATGAGATTGTAAATTCTTTGTATATGTGTAATTTAAATTAATAAAGATTATTTAAAACAAACAAACAAAAAAACCCCAACCCCCCCCCAACCCAGACATCTCCTTTAAAAATGTAAATATCTGCCCGGATCAATATGTTGCCCCCCCCCCACCAAAGAGGACATGTCCGGGTTTTCTTGGACATATGGCAACCCTATATGAATGGTTGCCTCTCAGCACCCACCATTTTGTTTTTCCACACAATGGCCTAAACAGTTGCATTGTCCAGGATATTGTGAGGGGGAAATAAACTCATAACTGACAGACAAATGGCCCCTGCTGGAGCTCAGCGCTTCTTAGTGAAGTGAGGGCAGACAGCAGCATGGCTAAGCCTACAGATGCTGTGTGTTGGCACCAGGCCTGTTAAACTTGTATATGGCAAAAAATAAATGTTTGAAATGGGGCTGCTTGAAACCTGCCCTTTTTGCTGCTTATCTCTCAACATGCTGATTCTGAAGCTCTCTCAGCAAAGGTCTATTGATTGTGTTCCTTTGAATGCTGGACTTGCTTCTGAATTTTGCCGAAAGTGAGATTTCAGGCAAATCTGGAGTTTCCTGCTAGCAGGAGCCCTCATGCTAGTGCTTACACTAGGGTACAACGCCTGAGGAATTTTGAGAGCGCCAGTATTTTGCTAAGAGTAGTGAAACTTCTCCACGCCTCCCCAGAGAAGGGAAGAGTGCTTCATCTTTGCATTGTTTTATAGATGTGGTTTTTTTTTTCTAAAGCCCAACTGCTCGGAATGAAGAAATAGAAAAAAAAACAGCTGTATGAATTGCTGAAGACCAAAGACAAAACAATGACCGAAGATTGGTGCAGATCTGGTGTGAAGAAAGCGTTGGGTCCAATTTCTGCACACTCCAGTCAAACAGGCCAATAAGGTCACCAGGAGAAACTTTCTTTAACAAAACCGGGAAACTTTCTTTAACAAAAAAATCAAATGGCTGGAATAATTTTCTTCATTTATTATGAAATCTAGGAAGTGAAAAACTAAGGTGCTCCTATGCTCTGGCAAAGAAACCCAATGAGTATGTGTGACTATAAAATTAAGCACATAGTTACTTGGTAAGTAAACAATTGGTGATGCAATGGTATTTAAATAGTGGATCAGGCCAGGGAGATTGTACAGCTATTAGGACTGTCCATACTCAGCACTGATGCAAGTGTAACCATGAGATCCTTGAGTTCAAGATAACCCCGGAATCTCATGTGGACATCTCTCATTTTAAGTCTCTCTCTGTCTTTTACAGCGGAAGCCCAGCCGCCTTTGTACATTTGTGCAACAACCAGCTGTTTGTGGAATGTTAAAGTCGGCCTGTGCAGGGTATGCTTTAAGGAAAGAAACCCAAGGTTTGCGCTCAACAAAGTCGCCTTGCTTGCACAATGATTTTTGCTCTTGCATTGTAACATCTCCTCCCCTGTCTGCTCCCCCCTGGATTTTGCTCTTGGTTTTTCCCCAACCCCCAGAACAGATCTGAGTTCATGGGGGAGAAGGAGGCAGGAATCCCTGCTGCATAAGCAGAAGCTGTTGGAGAGGTGAAAGGACTTTGTTGAACGCAACCCATAATTTCTACCTGAGCTTTGAAGCCTGATCTGTAGGAGATCTCTTAGAATGCTGAGACAGCTATTGATTCAGTGCTCTTAAACTTTCCTAGACAAGTAAGAAAGGAAAAATGAGATGGTCTTGTTGCTGCCTTGGTGTAGCTTTTTCAGGAGAAGGTGCTGAATGTGAATTAAGGGAGGGAGCTTGAGTCCAAGTACTGGCAATAGAACCATGATAGGAAGGGATTTAACTTTTTAAAGTCTTGTACTACATAGGGTTTACCCAATGTCTTACTACTGTCTTCCCCTCCTGTCAACTTTTCAAAAATGAAGACAGCATCATTTCAATTTAGTTGATAGTTTTGATGGATGAGTTGCTCCTGAACATTGGATTTGTGGGAATGTTCAGGGAGGCAGGAGAGGGTATATTGTTTAATGATATCCTTCCTAATTTGCGTTAGCAAGTTCTATGACTTAGCAGAGTTTAAACATTCCCCTTTAAACGCACAGCGGTTTGCTTGTTGCAGGCTCATCTGACCCTCTTTATATAAGATTCCTGGTAAGATCCCTTCTTGTCCCTCTTAAAAGGAATATACACGACAATCTTATTAAAGTGAACATAAAAGTAGTTTACTCACATTCATTCAGTTCACAGTTAGATCCCTGAAGGCGGACTTAGGTTACAAAAGTATATATACATGTGGAACTATCCCATAAGGGAGTTAATCCCAAGTGACTGCAGACACACACACACACACACACACACACAGAGAGAGAGAGAAAAACAAAATGGAGAAGAGAGGAGAACAAGAAGATGAGCAAAATACAAGTACTTAAACTGTAGGTTGCAAATGTGACATTAAGGGGCATTCATGAGACAGGGTAAGTAATGCTTCTTCTGAGGTGATGCCTGCTCTAACACATGTACCTCCCCTTCATGAATATGCGTGCAACCAATTTAAAACCTATAAAATTAAGTTATTTTTATTTTGGTGACAGCCCCCCTTAAGATGTTTTACTTATTTCCCAGGTTCCAGTACTAAAAGCTTAACTACCTTTTTTATTTGAGAAACCTTTGGCCCAAGCTCCTAGTCACTATTGCCCACTGCAACGGACTCTTAACTATGTTTGATTGCAATATTCTTTCCATTTCCCCCCCTCTCTTCCTCCTCTTCTACATTGGAAGCCTCTTGATCCCCACCCATTCACGACTGTCTCAATAGCTAAGTCATGCACACAAAAACAAGAGGACTCTCTCTACAAATTCTAAACTAAGTATCAGGGCATTGTAAAATTCTATAAATCTGGATCCACTAGTTGTGTGTGTGTGCCCAGGAACCCATTTCCTCAAAATGTATACTCTTCCTTCTGCATGGAAAACCATGTCTGAACCCCTCCAGTTTCAAAAGACATTTGCGATATGGCAAGGAAGACGTGACTGTCATTCCAAGCAAAAAGGCGTAAAAATGCATAGCCCCCCCCCCCAATCCTAACCCAAGTATTGAGTGTTTCTGTGCTCTGTTTCTATTTTGGACTTGCTGTTATGGAATGCCTGGAGAAATGTCGTAATTAAGTGAGGTCTCCAATCCCAGGATTTTGTTGCCTGTCATATATAAAATACTTAAAAGTGGTTTTTTAGCTCCAAGTGACTGAGCAAAAGAAGCCAGGCTTAAAGAAAATTAAGCTTTGGTATGCAACCTGACAATCACGTAATACTTGGGTATTGCTGCTCTCCGTTTCCCTAAATTGCAAATCAGCTGGTGGGATGGGAGTGGAGTTTTTCCACCCCACCTTAAAAACCGGTGAATGTTTTGCTTCCAAGACAGGCATATTATATGGGAAGGGATGATAACTCAGATGTGCTGTATGGGAAAAAGCCCAAGCTCACTTTGTGACCTCTATAGTTAAAAGTGATGCAGGAAAGTCCTCTGCCTAAGACCCTGGAGAGTCTCACTGCCGGTCATTGTAGAAAATTCTGGGCTAGGTGGGCAAATAGCTTGACTTGGCATAAGGTACCTTTCTGTGTTGCATTTTAGGGGGAAGGACCATGGCTTCGGGCTCAACCACAGTTACCGTTCCTCCATGCTTTCCAGGCACGGCTTGCACTTTAACGTTTCTTACCCAAGCATCCTTTGTTTTTGCTCCAGGGCTTTCCCCGTGAAAATCTATTCTTTAAAGCTGAATCAGAGCAACCAGCAATCTGCAGAAAACCTGAACAGCCATTTGCTTCAATTCAGCTTTAAAGAGTGGGTTTTCATGGGGAAAGCTAAAAATTTCCTCTCTGAAACCTTGAAGAGTTACTGGCAGACCAGGGGTAGGAAATCTCAGGTGGAGGGCTGAACACCACCATCCAGATCTCTTGAGTGTTCCCCCCCCCCCCGAATGAAATATATCCTTGAAATTCCTCTTAACTTGCTGGGTGGAGAGGGGTGTTTGTGTGCACCTGTGTGAAACCACACTGGCTGTTGTGTGGCTGGAATGTAGCATACAGGTAAAGGTAAAGGTAAAGGACCCCTGGACGCTTACGTCCAGTCAAAGGCGACTATGGAGTTGTGGTGCTCATTTCGCTTTCAAGCCGAGGGAACTAGCATTTGTCCACAGACAGCTTTCCGGGTCATGTGGCCAGCAGGATTAAACCACTACTAGTGCATGGAGGACCATGACGGGTGCCAGAACACACAGAAACGCCATTTTACCTTCCCGCCACAGCGGCACCTATTTCTCTACTTACACTGGTGTGCTTTTGAACTGCTAGGTTGGCAGAAGCTGGGACAGAGCAACGGGAGCTCACCCTGTCATGGGGATTCGAACCTCCAACCTCCCGATCGGCAAGCCCAAGAGGCTCAGTGGTTTAGACCACAGTGCCACCCACGTCCTTTTGTAGCGTGCAATGAAAAGCTAAGGGTTGCAAATTTCCCCCCCCCCCCGCCAGTTTTGCCCCTGGCCCCATCCGCCATTGTCCTGTGGAAGACTACTCATGTGGGAATGCAACTCTCAGGCTGAAAATGACTCCTGAACTCCATTTGTAGACAGTCCTGAACTAGGTGGACTTGAAGCTCTTGAGAACATAAGAAGCACCTGCTGTGTTAGACCAGTGGCAGGTCTCATCTAACATCCTGTTCTCACAATGTCCAACCAGATAGATGCCATGGGGAAATCCGCAAACAGGCCCTCAAGAGCACTCTCTCCTCTTACTTGATGTAAGATACCTTTCTAGACTTCTAAGCAGTTTTGTGACTGAATCTTTCAAGGAACACGGGCACTGCAGAAGACCTAGCTGACTTTGCAGGGGGAAAGTGTATTCTGCTCTTTAGGTCACCAGTGAGCTTTCTTTGCGCTGCTGAGATTGCACATTTTGAAAATGTAGCAAAAACTGGGGGCTGGATTGGGGCAAGTAGGAGCTGCCAAACAAGTGAAAAGTCCCGGCCAGTGTGTGTGTGTGTGTGTGTGTGTGCGTGCGCCTGTATGTGTGTGCCCAAATATCCCTGCCTGTATAATAAAAATGAAGCAATCTTGTCTCCTTTATTACAGGAACAGCTTTCACGTTTTGTAAATGGGGATATTGTTTCACTTAAAGGGCATCAGATGGAATTTGTGCCTTAAAGCAAGTTATACCATATTATAAAATCTTGGTAGTAATCTTTTATGGCTTAAGCAGCAAGGTAAATCATTGGTTGCCGAGGAGGCCGACTGAACTGGAGAGGCATTGAACATCACAGAAGCGCTTAGTGAATTGAATTCTTGGCTTTGGTATTGGGTGGGGGCAGAGAGGAAAACTCCTTGCTTTGACAGATTAGCCACCTTGGTCAGTAGAGGTGTGTGTGGCTGGGTGGTGGGCGGGTAGTGCTGTACTAAAACACGCCTGGCAATTATTCAGAACTTTTCTTCCCCCATAAAAGAGGCTTCCATTTTTCCACCTCTTTTCATGATGCTTGGGAACTTGGGTGGGTGTACAGCTGAGCTTACCTTATCCTTGAGAGGTAGCTAAGGGCAATGCATGTGTTTACCCATCTATGAAATATTTCTCCACTGCTCTGCTGCCTGCCTGTGGTTCCTGATGTGAAAAAGCTCTGTGGGAGGCTGGCTACTGAGGGCAGGAGAATGGTAGCCTCATTTATTTCATTTGATCATAGAATTGTGAAGTTGGAAGGGACCACGATGGTCATCTAGTCCAACCCCCTGCAATACAGGAATCTTTTTATCCAACGTGGGGCTCAAACCCACAGTCCTAAGATTAAGAGTCTTATGCTCTAGAGCGTTAAAATCGAGATGTGGAAATATGCAAATAACGACGAGAGGCAGGATTGAGATTTGGAGATGCTTCAAGGTCCACACTATGGGAAGTCCCAAAAATTAATAATTATAATTTGGAAGATAATTTGATCTTTTTACATTTTTTATTGGATTATGATTTGACATGTTAATTGGATGTTTTTTTATTGGAAAATTAATAAAAACGATTTAACAAAAAAAGTCTTATGCTCTACTGACTGAGCTATCCCACAGGAAAATCCTTGCTTTTCCTTTAAAAAAAAAATTCCACACAGATTTGTTGAAATGTTAAAAAGGAACGCATTTGCTTAGATATTAGTAAACAGTTTTTGAGGCATGCTGGGTACAGTGGCGGAGGAAGCCCAGGGGCGGGGTGCACTGCGGGGCCTCCAGAGTCTGCCTGCCTCCTCCCAATCAGCTGCCCCACAGCTGGGGGGGAGGCAGCGGGTGGACCGTTTGGGCAGGGTGGAGAGATGCATGGCTCAGGCGCGCTGCATTTTGTCACCCCCAGAATTTTGTCACCCCCCTCAATGGTGACACCTGGGTCATCCTACACCCACCGCAACCCCCTTTCTCCACCCCTGGCTGGGTAGCGCTGATAGAGTAGACCAGCTGAGGATAATAATAATAATAATAATAATAATAATAATAATAATAATAATAATAATAATTTTTTATTTATACCCCGCCCTCCCCAGCCAAGGCCGGGCTCAGAGCAGCTTACAAGCAATGATAAAAACAAGATGAATGATTACAAACTTAAAAACAAAAATAAAATACATTAAAATAATGGAACATTAAAATATTAAAATGTAGCCTCATCGCAGGAGGAGAAGGAAAAGAAAAAAAAATGTCACATGTTTTTCAGAGACACAGTCATCTAGGGCGGTTGTGGAATACAGATCACTGGTGAGTTGCATAATGCAAGAAAAGACACTCACAAATGCTCCTTGGCAATGCCAAAATTAAGGCGAAAGATGAAAGAAACTCTGCATCCCGCCCATGAGAATTTCATTATTTCACTGCTGCTGACAAGGGATTGGAAAGGTACAGTAGAAATGCCATTTTTAACAGATGCTGCGGGTTAAACCACAGAAGGTGCCGATCAGAAGGTTGATGGTTCAAATCCCCACGATGGGGTGAGCTCCCATTGCTCGGTCCCTGCTCCTGCCAACCTAGCAGTTCGAAAGCATGTCAAAGTGCAAGTAGATAAATAGGTACCGCTCCAACGGGAAGGTAAACGGTGTTTCCGCGCGCTGCTCTGGTTCGCCAGAAGCGGCTTAGTCATGCTGGCCACATGACCCGGAAGCTGTTCGCCGGCTCCCTCAGCCAATAAAGCGAGATGAGCACCGCAACCCCAGAGTCGGCCATGACTGGACCTAATGGTCAGGGGTCCCTTTACCTTTACCTTTATGCCGAACCTTCCCATCCCCATTCTCTTAGCCAGCTGCAATCTCACTTGCTCACCAGCACCTACTGATCCTCATCACTGAAATCCACTCTGAGAAGAAGGTGTGCAATAATAAAATGAACCTTCCTTGTGGCCCAAGTGTGACCCTCTGCAGTCTCTAGCTGCACATGCCCAGAGGCATGTGTGACGAGGCTAAGGGAGGCTCGCAGTGGCTCCTGGGATGCAAATGTTCTTGCAAAACAGGACCAGCATGATTTTTCTAGGATCCAAAATCCTAGATGTGCTGAAGGAGCAAAGAAAAGAACTAAAGCAAGAACAGACGATTGATCCTATGGTCAGCAACGTACGCAAGAGCTGGAAAGTGTGTGCTCATTCAGCATCTTAAGACTTGGGATTGGCTAGTTTTCTGTATATTTAGTGAAATATCTTTTACCACCAACAGCTGCAGTTTTACACCCCTCAGTGGGTTTTGCTTTACGCTTACAGTGTGCATGAATGAGCATGGGTGGAACTTGTACCAAGGAAGGGGTAAGCTTCTAGGATCTGGTGACACAGGGGGGTAGAAAGTGAAGGAATATCTGTGGGTGTGAATGAGGAAAGCAGGTGTGTGAGGGTAGCGGATCCTGGTTTGATAGCTAAAGTATTGACCCTAAAGGCAGAAAATGGGCAACTCCTTCACTCTCTAGCCTGTTCTGTTTTGTTCTGTTCTAACAACTTAATCAGAGCTGACCTATTTGTAAAATTCACTAGAGTTTAGCAGATTTCTTGTGCATTTGCAGGAGGCAAGGAAAGTTGAATCAACTACACTCTGCTTTTGAGCCTGGGTACGTCTTGCTATCTTAGCACATGAAAACATTTGGAGGCGATAAAGACATGGAATTCTCTTCCTTCCCCCCAATGTCATCTTTAAAAGGTCCTTTATAAAATTCTAAGGGTTACACACACGCACAAACCTCAGGAGCACACTGCTGGTTGGCTTAATTCTTTGGCGAGCTGTGTCTTAACCACCTGAATTCCTGTAGAGCAAAGTCAGATTCCTTCCTATTAAGAGTGATGCCATTCCCAAGGTAGCAATTTGTGACCAATTAGACTGGCTAATGCGAGGCGCAAGCAATACAAGCACTGGGTATCTTTGTAGATGGTTAAAAGGACTTGTGCTATCAAGTCCTTGCCTCCTACCTCGTTTTCCTTTTAGGCTCGATGGATTGAGAATCTTTTGTTCAAAATGTTTCCTTTCTTAGGTGAAGGGATTTGTCTAGATGGAAGAATTTCAGTCTTGCGGGGGAGACTACTTGATCTGCAGTGCTTGAAATCTCAGAGAGTTTCCCCTAAACCCTCTCTAGCAGACCCCTAAAACCAAGCCAATGCCTTCTAGCTGTTTCACCTCCTATTATTGCCAGTCAGCTTGGCTAATAGTCAGGGGTGATGTGTTGTGGGGCTGTAGTCCAGCAACATTCAGAAGGTGCTGGGTTTGGAATGCTGGTCCATAGAGCTGCTACTGCTTCTGGCAAGGTTCTCACTTTTCCTTAAAGCGCCCTCCAAACTGGAAAGTTATCCAGTGTTTTTGCCCTTGCCTTACCTCGTCTTGATGATGAAAAATGCCACGTCTCACCATACTTTGCATTTAAGAGTAAGTCCAGCACTTCATCTGTAAGTGAACACTATGGCTGGGTGATATCTGGTTTTCAACATCGTGGTATATCACCAGCTAAACATCGTGATATACTGATATATCACAATGTCTAAAATAAAGATGGAGCTATGGGCTGGCCTCATGGTTTCCCCCCTGCATTGTGATTTTTGCATAGCACATGCACACACACACACACACACACACACACACACACACACATCATGATTCGCAATATATTGCCAAGTCAAAAATGATGAAATTGACATCACAATGTGGACTTCAAACCAGTTTTGGACGATATATATCGATATATTGCCCAGTCCTAGTGAACACTCGACAAGAAAAAGCAGGAGTTGGGAATCTGTACGTTTGCAAAAATACTAAATACATACATAAGCAAAAGTATCCCTAATTCAGGATGAGAGAAGGAGAACTTCATGAGGACCATCTGTGCTCAGTAGGCACCCAAATGTGACTGGCTGTTTCAGGGTAGGGGAATGTAAAACCAGGATGGAGGGAGAATGGAACGGTATGCCTTGGAATGGGCATGGCTGGCTGGCTGGCTGGCTGGAACTGTGAGCTGGAGCATTCTTGCCACATCTTGCTTGCTTAGTCCAAACACTGTTGATAGATTGACCCCCTAAGACCGAGGTTTAGGGGCAAGCTGCCCTGTGCAGTTCTTCTTTAATGCTTCCACTGCAGCCATGCGGTGCACACTTTTAGATAAAGGGGAGATGGAAGGAACAGGAAGACACTCAAAAGTGCAGAGAAGAGGAAGTGATGTAAAAGATTCAGCTCTGCATCAAGAATACAGGAAAATTGTAGAGGAAGTTTGTGAAAAGAAGGGTCACTTGCCATGTGAGGCCAGGAATGAAACATAGAGCAATAATTTAGGGATTTAGGGTAGTGCAGGCATGCCACTTCATTATCAATTAAAACCTTGAGATGGATTGTAATGGACTGTATGTAAATGCTTCTTTAATGATATTAAATACTCTCCCCCACTGCCCCCTTTATTTTAGAATGACATTCCCTTTGTGAGTATATTAGAAGGCTTAATGACCTGAATGGTAGATGATCCCAAGGCCATGACTAGTAACACGTCCAGGTGAGAAGTTGATTGTGCCACAATCCATTTAAGCGTCGAAAGTGCCTTGTGAGTGCTACTACAATCTATTCCCTTTCATCATTTTTGATGTTGTTTCCTAGTCCCCAAGGACTAATAAAAACCCACATTTGCATAATGTGTTCTTCATGATCAATGCAGCCGCAGAATTTGAAGTGGCATGTTGGTTTGGTATTAAAATTCTGTACAAGTGTGCATAGCCCTGTTGACAAGTTTGCAGGGGTGATTTTTGGATTTCTTGCCCGTGTGAATGTTGGCCATGGAAGCGCTAGGCCAATGTGATTCCTCTTTCAAGGAAGCTACAAGAATGGATGCGGGTGACGCTGTGGTCTAAACCACTAAGCCTCTTGGGCTTGCTGATAGAATCCCCACAACATGGTGAGCTCCCGTTGCTCGGTCCCAGCTCCTACCAACCTAGCAGTTCGAAAGCATGCCAAAAAGTGCAAGTAGATAAATAGGTACTGCTCCGGCAGGAAGGTAAACGGCGTTTCCATGCGCTGCTCTGATTTCGGTGTTCCGTTGTGCCAGAAGCGGCTTAGTCATGCTGGCCACATGACCCAGAAAAACTGTCTGTGAACAAACACCGGCTCCCTCAGCCTGTAAAACTAGATGAGCGCCACAACCCCAGAGTCGTCTGTGACTGGACTCAACTGTAGGGTCCTTTACCTTTACCTTTTACAAGAATGGCAGAGAAAAGGGAGCTGGAAAAGAACATCTTGCTCTCTTGGCAAAAGGTGTTAATAGAAATTTTTGTACTACTAGCATTTAGTACTTCCACCAGCCCCAGTAAGCATGGCCAATAGGCAGGAATGATAGGGGTGGTAGACTTTAGACATCTCAGGGGCATTGGCTACTAGTTCTATAAGAGTATAAAAGAGTATAGCAAGAGTTTTGTTGGGTTGGGTGGTTCCACCTAATCAGGCATCCTGGTTTGCATAGTGGTAGACCTGACATCTTTGTTCCTCGCTGATGGGCTTCCTTGGGACAATAGCCCTCTCATGCTATTGTTCCCCAGCATCTAGAAATCATAGACTGAGTCGGAAGGGACCTTGGAGGTCATTAGCCCCAACCCTTTGGTCGGTGCAAGATCTGCAATGCAGGATGCAGCTAAGCCACCCCGAGAGATAACTGAGCCCCACAACTTTCCAGGGCAGAGTGTTTGACTGTACTTACAATGAGAAAGTTTCTCTTAGCGTTCTGTCAAGATCTGCTTCCTTGCAATTTCCACCCACCGGTTCTAGTCCTTCCCTCTGGAGCAGCGGAGAACAAGTCTGCTCCATCTTCTCTTTGAAGGCTGCTCTCATCATGTCTCCCATTAATCTTCTCTTCCCCAGGCTAAACATATCCAGCTCTTTCAACCATCCCTCCTAGGACTTGGCATTCATAGGCATACAGTGCCTCTGAAGACAGAAGAGCCATGTATCCATCATAATTAATAGCTATTGATAGAGCTATCTGCCATGAATCAGCCTAATTGGCTTTTTATATTTGACTATGTTCTTGCAATGAAGGTGGCTGCGTGGTTTTGAAATCAAGCAAAACATACAGTATTTGGAAAGGGCTCGGAAGATGGAACTCATCTCATGGTTGACTACTATTAGTAGTATTTCAATTAATTTTTATAAGGTGTCCAGCCTGCCCATCATCATATGGCAGGCCACCATAGAACAAAACAGTAAAAAGAAATTAAAAAAAGATTCACATACGGTTAAAAGAGAAAAATAAAAATGGTCAGTAGCCAACTAACTGATTCTGTTGGTGTGAGGATTTCTGCTTGCACAATAGGTTTTTCTCCCTTTTCTTCCCTCTAAATTTGTTCTGGGTCCCTCCCTCCCCAACCCTCTGGAGCAGATTTGAGGAGGAAAGAAGGTGAGTCAGGTAAGTTCCATCACACAAGCAGATATCCTTGCCTTGATGGAACAAGTTGGATGTCACCCTATATAGCTGGAAAATAAGGGAAGCCACAGCATGGGTCCACACTAGGGCTGGGCAAAACTGGTTTTCAACAGCGTGATATATCACCAGCTAAACATTGCAATATATAACAATGCCTGAAATAAGGATGGAGCTATGTAGAGGCATGGGACGCAGGTGGCGCTGTGGGTTAAAGCCTCAGCGCCTAGGACTTGCCGATCGAAAGGTCGGCGGTTCGAATCCCTGCGGCGGGGTGCGCTCCCGCTGCTCGGTCCCAGCGCCTGCCAACCTAGCAGTTCGAAAGCACCTCCGGGTGCAAGTAGATAAATAGGGACCGCTTACCGGCGGGAAGGTAAACGGCGTTTCCGTGTGCGGCTCTGGCTCGCCAGAGCAGCGATGTCACGCTGGCCACGTGACCCGGAAGTGTCTCCGGACAGCGCTGGCCCCTGGCCTCTTAAGTGAGATGGGCGCACAACCCCAGAGTCTGTCAAGACTGGCCCGTACGGGCAGGGGTACCTTTACCTTTATGTAGAGGCATTGGCTGGCTTCACGGTTTTCCCCTACATTGCGATTTTTGCATAGAACCAACCACCCACATCATGATTCATGATATAATGCCGGGTCAGAAACTATGAAACTGATATCACGAAATGGACTGCAAACTGGTTTCGGACGTTGTATCACCCAGTCCTGTTCCACTCTTTGCAGCAGCAACAGTAGTGCAAAGAACTTGCAAACACCAGCACATAAAGCACCAGTACTGTATTTCACCACACAATAGTCACATTTTTAAACCCGATTTTTGTTTTCAAAAAAGGGGGGGTGCGACTATTGTGCAGTGAAAAACCTGAGGCGCGACCAATATGTGAGGAAACAATTTTTATAAATGAACATACTTATGTTAATGTTGATGCTTTTGAACTATGGTGCTAGAGGAGACTCTTGAGAGTCCCATGGACTGCAAGAAGATCAAACACATCCATTCTTAAGGAAATTAGCCCTGAGTGCTCACTGGAAGGACAGATCCTGAAGCTGAGGCTCCAATACTTTGGCCACCTCATGAGAAGAGAAGACTCCCTGGAAAAGACACTGATGTTGGGAAAGATGGAAGGCACAAGGAGAAGGGGACGACAGAGGCCGAGATGGTTGGACAGTGTTCTCGAAGCTACAAACATGAGTCTGACCAAACTGCGGGAGGCAATGGAAGACAGGAATGCCTGGCGTGCTCTGGTCCATGGGGTCACAAAGAGTCGGACACGACTAAACGACTAAACAACAACAAGGTTAATGTTGCTTCTTATTTGTTACTGACTGTTTTCGGTGCAATCCAAGTCTCTCATGCCTCTCTCATGGCATTTTCATCCACCAGCCCACTCCCTTTGCACCTTTGGCTGGTACTGAGAACGCGCGCTGAGAATGCCCTGTGACTATTATACAATGAATGCTTTGAGACCAATTTTAGCCCCCATCCCCCCCAAAAGGTGCAACTATTATGTGGTAAAATACAGTATGTTGAACTGGACCGTTGGTTCATCTAGTTCAATATTGTCAACACTGACTGGCAGCTGCTCTCCAGGGCTTCAGCTGGGTCTACATTCCCAGCCCTGCCTGCAGATGCCAAGGGTTGAATATGGAACCTTTGCATGCAAAGCTACAGTCAAGGTGCCTTATCTTTGAATCACTACACTTTTTAAACAAGAACTGCAGAAGCTCATTTCTAGGAATTACTTGGTATGTTTATCAGTGAGAAGAAGATATAAGGGATTTATTTGTGTCCTACTGCTCTCTTCTTGCCCCCTGCTTCCCCCCCAACATTTTTAACATACCCTAATCCACCTTTCTTGGGTTTTCTTCCGCCTCACATAATAGTCTATCAGGCTCTTGTTTTGTGAAAAATGTGACAGTGTGTTGTTGGCAGTTTACAAAGCTGCAGCCTTCGGCAATTGTTAATGAGGCAAGGTTCCCCCCCCCCCCCCGCCCCGTCCAGGACGCAATGAGATTTTTTAGACAGATGAATGCTAGGAGAAGCCTGTCTACCAAAGGCAATGTTTACTGCATGTAATACATATCATTGTTTGTGTCTCCTGTAGTGAAAAATACTTGTGTCGTGCTGTTAAAATGTACTCCTGACAGAACAGTTCTTGCTGTGCTAGGGTCTACTGCTTAAAAAAAGGGGGGGAAATGATATACTGTCAGAAAATACAATTTAAGAAAATTTAACACCAAGGGTAGTCAACCATGTAGGCTACTATTAAGGGGCCAAAAACTCAAGGCCGTAGTTTTTATTGAAAAGGATAGTGTGTGTACATTTGCTGCTAGCTAGTGGGAGGGAGGCTTTTTTTAAAAAAAAAATACATAGAGAGAGAAAGAGAAAGGTTCTGAGGGACTCGCAACTTTCACCTGTAAGAAATGAGGGGGAAACAGGAATTCAGCCAGGATTTATTGCAGAAATCTTTCATGGAAATGTGCAGGATTTCTTTTTAAAATGGCTGTGGTTCAGAGGTTTTGGATCGTTTGCTTTCATAAATTGGTATTACTGAATGCCAGGCGTGTGGGCCATGTATAGCTTCGATTCGGATGGGGAGGTGGAATTGGGAACAAAAGTGCAGAGTCTGCACGTGTAACATTCCAGGTCCCGTGTTTCTGTTGTGCCACTGAAAACTTCTGCATTCACATGCCAGTTTGTTCCATTTCCCTATCAACGTCCGCATTGTGTTTGAGCTTTCACACAAATTAAATGCCAGTTCTGGAATGCTAGTGGAAGTTCGGCTCTCCTTTCAGTGTTAATTGCATGCAGGGGAGGGGTTCCATTTTTTGAAGCTTATTGCGACAGTGCGACATGCCGGCATATTGGTCGTAGTATCATAGAACCATAATAATAATAATACAGTGGTGCCTCGCAAGACGAAAAGAATCCGTTCCGCGATTCTCTTCGTCCAGCGGTTTTTTCGTCTTGCGAAGCAAGCCCACTGAAGGCTTAGCGGATTAGCGCTATTAGCGGTTTAGCGGCTTTTAGCGGCTTTTAGCGGCTTAGAAAAGGGGGGGGAAGGGGAAAAAACCCGCAGGAACTCACAAGACATTTTCGTCTTGCGAAGCAAGCCCATAGGAAATTCGTTTTGCGAAGCACCTCCAAAACGGAAAACTCTTTCGTCTAGCGAGTTTTCCATCTTGCGAGGCATTCGTCTTGTGGGGCACCACTGTAATAATAATAATTAATACTAAAATTTTATTTATATCCCACCCTCCCCAGCCGAAGCCGGGCTCAGAGCGGCTAACAACAATAAAAGTAACACAGCATTCTAAAATCAATTCATTTAAAAATCAGTTCAGTAGTGTTGGAAGGGACCTCGAGAGTAATCTAGTCCAAGCCCATGTAATGCAGGAAGCACAACTAAAGAATCCCTGGCAGATGGCTACAGAATAACAGAAAATATATTGGTCCTATGGGACCAGAAATGCACAACAAATGGAACTACAGCTTTTGGTGAGAACCAACCAGAAAAGAATCACTGGCAGGGGAAGGAGAGGGAGAACTCTTGATTCTTGAACTTAGGCTGGGCTGCAATGGAAAATGCCTGCAGCAGATCCTAGAAGTTGTGGAGGAAATGGGGTGTGGGTTGTGTGGTCCGCCCCAGGTGTCATCACTGAGGGAGGGGTGACAAAATGACAAAAATACAGTGGTACATCTGGTTGCGAATGGGGTCCGTTCTGGAGGCCCATTCGCAACCTGAAAATGCTCAACGTCTGGCATGCGTGGGTTGCAATTTGCCGCTTCTGTGCATGTGCGCAATGTAATTTTGTGCGCATGCACGAGCGGCGAAACCCAAAAGTAACCCTTTCCGGTACTTCTGGGTCGCCGTGGAATGCAACCTGAAAATGCTCAACCTGCAGCAAATGTAACACGAGGTACGACTTTATTAGTTTTTTTAAAAACGGGCTCACGAAACTTTTTGGTTCAGTCAACAAATGTAACCAAACGCGGCTAGCACTGGGTGCCACACCGCAGGGGCCGTCACTTACTGGGGGCCTACAGTGTGCCTGAGCCACGTGCCTCTCCTGGGAGTGACATGGTGGCTTGGGACCTTCAGGCTCTGTGCTGCCTGAAATGGCAGTGTGGGGATTGCGCCTGCCCACTGCCTCTCCCTCAATGCCCTTACGGCTGCAGGATGTGCGTGCCGCACCAGGCACCTGAGCGGCTAGCTACACCGCTGGATCCTAGTAGGGATCACTGGCAGCAACGATCAGCTGATCAGTGCTGACTTCAACCCCTGCCTTTGTCATAGACCAGCCTTACTCAGAAGCTCCAGTTATGAACTCCCAAGTGGAGCTGACCCCATGTAGAGCTTGTATTTGGTGCCAGATTTAAAGGGCATTGTTGAATGATGGGGAAACACTTCAAGGCTCCTGACTATACTTTTGCAGGTACATATTTAGGTGTCCCACACCAGATGTTGTGTATGATATCAGGTATGGGGCAGGTGGGCATGGTTTGGAAGGAATTGTGTTGCAGGGCAAATGAGGATCCCTGTCGCGTTTAATTCGGCTCGAGGATCAGAAATTCCTCCCTGCTGATGTAAAACAATCTTCTTCTGGGTGGCAAAACCTGAGGAAGAGTTTTGGTCGTCTCAATCCCACCTTCCAAAATTCAGATCAATGTGATGTGCATATATCATGCGCTCTTGTGTCCTGTGTTTGGTAAACAGGGATATGTACCAATTTCATAGCACTGTTTATAGCTCCAATAGACCTTTTCTACATGCTACAACTTTGGGATTCAGTAAGGGAATGTGGAAGTGTTTTGAGGGCTGGTTTATAAATAATGTGCCTGCCATGTTTTCCATCCACTCGGTAGATCTGCTGAAGCAGACTGCTGGCTCTGAAAACTTGTGCTGTAATAAACCACTTAGTCTTTAAGGCGGCCCGATGCTCTTTGTCCTTGCGACCCTATCAAAAGGGTGCTGCTCCATATCCTTCTGACAATCCGTATTAAAGTAATGGAGGTTGCCTCTTGACACGGCAAGTGCTGGCTACTCGAGCTTTCTCCCGGCACATGAGCAATGTAATACAAGCGGCATTTCTGACCCGCGGCCAATACATGTCAAGGGAAATGCACTGCTGGTAATCATGTTGCACTTCCCCTGAACTGCGCAAGTTGGAATATATTGCCGACGTGCACGAGAGCAAACTTGTGTGAACAACTCCTCTGCATTTTGGCATGTTAGGTGGGAACCCGTGTTCACTCAGGGTTGCTGGAAGCCTTGGGAAGGCAAGCCAATAAGATTTGTTTATTTGCAAAGCGTTGGTATTTGCCATTTCCCCCCGCTGGATTGGCCTGTGCAAGAATACCTTCAGTTGCCTTCATTGTTGTCTCTTAAACGGCAGGCTATCATTTCTTCAACACCTTCAAGCCACTGCATAACTGTGTGGCTTCCTTTTCCAAATATTCAGAATTGGTTATTTTACTTTTGGCTTGAAGGTTTATGCATTTAAGTTTTCCCAGTAGGTAAAGAGGGGGAAGAAAATCCTTCAGTTCCCACTTTAATGCCAACCTACCTAATTTACACTTCCTAAAACAAATCAACCAAACATCAACCAACTAAAACATCAACCAAAACTCAGATAACCTTGGAAAAGGATGCTTCTCTGAATGTCTTGATACAGTTTTCCACCACACCCACCCAAAATATCATGTGCAGACAAGTTCATATTAAGGAAAAGTGCACACACAAATATTAGACCGAGTGAAAATAAAGGACAGAAATGGCATTGTATTAGGGGAGATTGTTTGTGAAAATGCAAACATTGGGTATAACTACAAAAATGCTTACCTGGACTTAAAAAAAAATAAATTAAAAAAATAATAATTTGCAAATAGGGGTAGAAATGGGAAGACAGGGAAGAAAGAGAAATTGAGAGAATCCGAGGCTGACAGATGCATCCATCCCTACCAGAGGATATTTTAATCAGTTGTCTAATTTCTCAATAAAATTACTTGATAATTGCTCAAAACTGGGTCCCCTCCTTTGTTTTGTTTGCTTACCTTTGAAAACTACTTGGGTTGCCCCCCCCCCCGCCCCCGTTTGGATAAGTCGATGGATGCGTGGATAAAGGGATGAGTTTTTCTACGGGTTTAATTTATCCCATTTCCTTAACTTTGTGGGTATGTAAAGGACCTTTCTCCCCAAGTCAAACTGTCTACTAACCCACCTGTTTCTTCTTCCATTTTGCCCCATTTGCACCCTACAGCAACAGTTGGGAACCTTTGGCTTGCAGGCCTAATTAGGCCTACCCATTTGGCCCTCAATGTGATTTGGCCCCAAACCATGCCCTCCTGCCCATCATGCAACATAATAATGATGTCAGGCATGGGACAGGTAAACCCGTAGGCTCTGGCTGAAAAGGAAGGAGCTCTGCATTTATTTTCAGGCATTCCTGCAATTGAAATATTGAAGTAGCCTGTGGTGGGTTTTAGGCAAAATGGCATAGCAATGAGGACTATGGATTTTTCAAGTATTTGAGCAGAGACACTGGCAAAAGCAATATTCCTTCAGCATTTGTTGCAAGCAGAGCCCTGATGTACCCACCCCTGTGAGTGTCCTCTCTCTCTGCCTCAGGTGTCCCAGGTTAAGGGGATGGGCAGCAGTGAGTGCTCCAAAGGTGAGTGCTCCTTTCATCAAGCTTGACCCCCTGCTGAAAACTAACATTTTTGTTGTTTCTACCAGGGCTAATGGGCCTGGGAGTCTCTGTTCCATTTCCACCTGAGGAATGAATTCTACTTGGGCCTCTGTGTGGAGCCAGTGTGGTGTAGTGGTTAGGAGCGGTAGACTCGTAATCTGGGGAACCGGGTTCGCGTCTCCACTCCTCCACATGCAGCTGCTAGGTGACCTTGGGCTAGTCACACTTCTTGAAGTCTCTCAGGCCCACTCACCTCACAGAGTGTTTGTTGTGGGGGAGGAAGGGAAAGGAGAATGTTAGCTGCTTTGAGACTCCTTCGGGTAGTGATAAAGCGGGATATCAAATCCAAACTCTTGTTCTCTGATGGAAGGGAAATGGGACAAATCCTGGAGATCTGCTGCCAGTCAGGGTAATAATAATAATAATAATAATAATAATAATAATAATAATAATTTATTTATATCCCACCCATCTGCCTGGGTTTCCCCAGCCACTCTGAGCAGCTCCCAATAGAATATTAAAAACATGATAAAACATCAAAGATTAAAAACTTCCCTAAACAGGGCTGCCTTCAGATGTTTTCTAAAAGTCAGGTAGTTGTTTATTTCCTGGGCATCTGATGGGAGGGCGTTCCACAGGGCGGGCGCCACTACCGAGAAGGCCCTCTGCCTCCACTCAGTACTGAGCTAGATGGACCAGTAGACTAAGTATAAGATAACTTCCTGTTTGGGGTGGGGGGGGAGAGAAGGGTCATAGTTCCATAGCGGAACATCTGTTTGCATTCAGAAGGTCTCAGGTTCAATCCTAGGCATCTCCAAATAGAATTGAGAATATTCCTGGCTGAGCTGCCACCAGTCAGTTTAGATAAAGCAGAGCTTGATGGACCCAATTGTTTTGATTGAGAACAAAGCTGCTTCTTCCTGTGTTCCTATGAGGTAGCAAAGCCTGGTGCTTTCTGAGCTCTTGAACCAAGTGCTTGCAAGAGCACTCCATCCAATTTGGTGCTGGTGCTGGGATGCTCCTGCCTTCCTAAAATGAATAAAGTTGTTGGAGCAAAAAAAATGGATAGCCATGTGCCTAACCTTCTTTTCAGTATGCTGGGAAGTGCTGAAGTCTGTAGAAAAATGTACAGTGAGGAGCCTGTGCGCTGGTCCTCCTGAAGACGACGTGCTTTTCAAGCCTGAAGCATTTGCTCCATTGCAATTGGCTTGAGCACTTTGGGTTTGAATGGTAGTTGATTGCCTGCCCCCTGATTAGAGCCTCTCAAGTGTCAATTAAAGCCTAGTGTGAGCGGATTCTGCATCTCTCTTCTCCCTTTATGTGTCTGCCTGTGATGAACCTGACTCTCCTTTTCATCTCCCAAATCAGACCCAATCTAGGCACTAAAATTAACTGTGCTTTTAATAAGAGCCAAATTTTAAGGGTGGGGTGGGGAGGGGGAGGCAAACTTGGTAGGTTTCTCTTCCATCCATCTCTCCCCACCCACCCCAAAACATCTCAAATCTTGGGAAATAATTAGGACTGCATCTGTGAAGTGCTCTCAGATAAATGGTTGATCTCTCCCCATTTTGGCAAGGAAGTTTGTGTGAATTGTTCTTCTGTAATGCTTTGAGAGGGGATACGTCCTCATCCTAAATTGGGCAGGGACACGCGCTGTAGGCTTAGCATGCAAGAACTTTCAACAGACAGGAAAGTCTCTCCAAGTGAGAAGGCTGCGTATTTTTCTCTGCCTGAGTTCATACTGTATTTGCAAACGCAAATGGGCTAGCAAAATTTTCTGTCGGCTAGTAAGCTATGTCGTGGGACCCTTCAGCCCTATTGATCACCGCTAATTGTCAAGAATGCTGAGTGTTGCAGTCCCAACAAACAAAACTGGTGCAAAAGAATGGAGCTGAGGGCCAGGATCAGAACTTCAAAACTCTTCTTCTATTTGTCTGCATTGGCTTATAAAGTGGTGGGGGAAAAACTTGACCAGTTTCCCTGCTTTTCTTTCCAGATTTCAGATCTGGATTTCAGTGTTAGCCAGGTTTCGATGCATATAAAACTAGCTGACTAGCCTAACATAAGCAAAATGGACAGGGGCCGCCACTCTTACCTCTAAGGTTGCAGCCTGCAGGAAGTCAACTGGGGACAAACCTATGATGATTTTCATATCGTCATTATGTAGCATTGTCAACCAAACTAGGTTTGACTATAGCCCAAAATTATCTTTGCTGTTTCCTTTTTATTTTATTTTTTTCACACTTGGAAACTATAGTTCTGTGAGTAGGAAGGGCTAGGGATCTCCAAAAGGGAATCATTAATACCCTGCTCAGCACACAGATTATTTTGGGGAAACCATGGTAGTTCTTTTGGTTTATATTAGTTTTAAGTTTGCGGTATCAGGAATGTCTGATAGTTGCTGATACCCAAACATGATGTGTCTACATTATTCATTTTCAGGGTCTTAGTTTCATTTTACCTGCAAAGATACAATGATTTTGCAATGGTTTCACACAATGGCGTAGCATGGGGGGGGCACAGGGGCAGTTGCCCCGGGTGCAAAACTGCTAGGAGGTGCGAAATTTCAACGTCCCATGCTGCCTCGACACAGCTTTGTGCTTCCGTAGCTGGGCTCTACTGAAAACAGCTTCTCCATGTGAACCAGGAAGTGATTTCTCCTTAGCCGGGAATAGGCAATCTGGTGCCCTTTAGATCAGGCATCCCCAACCTTCAGCCCTCCAGATGTTTTGGACTACAATTCCCATCATCCCTGACCACTGGTCCTGTTAGCTAGGGATCATGGGAGTTGTAGGCCAAAACATCTGGAGGGCCGCAGGTTGGGGATGCCTGCTTTAGATGTTGCTAGACTACAATTCCCATCAGCAACCTCAAGCTAAGGGCCCTGTACCTTCCAAATTACAACTGTAATGCTACAACAATTTCTGTATTGTTTCTGTCATTGATGGTTATGGGTATGGAAAACAAGGCCTATGAGGAAGCATTGAAGGAATTGGGGGTAATTATCCTGGAGAAAAGATCAGGGTGGCGTGAAAATAATAGAACTATTCCAAACACCTGAAAGACTGCCAAGTAGAAGAGGACCAGGGTTTGTTCTCTGCTCTCCCAGAAACAGGGCAAAACCTAACAGGCTTAAGTTATATAAAGAAGTTCTAAAATGGAATCATTTTATCTAGAGGGTGATGAATCCTTCAAACAGAGATTGGAGGATGCTCTGACTCTAGATATCAGGCATCTAGTTGGAGATTGGTCAAATTACCCTTCCAACTCTTGAGTTTTTATTATACTTTTCTGGGATTGTAATTGGTTTTGCAGGCTGCCTGGAAGGCTTTAGGCTGTCTGCACACTATACCTTTAAAGCAAAATCAAAGCACATTTCCCCCCTCAAAGAATTCTGGGCCCCGTCTATTACCCCCCACAGAGTTACAATTCCTAGCAATGCTCAACAAACTACAGTGCCCAGAATTCTTTGAGAGAAATAATGTGCTCCAAGTGTGTTTTAAAGGTATAGTGTGTACAAAGAACAAGAGTGGGAAGCCAGCATAGAAATGCTTTCAAATAAATTCTGAATGCCTTTCAGTCTTTCAGCTGCAGCTAACCTTGTAACAAGCCAAAGCAGATCCGCTGGAAGACTTAGGATTCTATTTATCATTGAGGTTTGGGGACAAAGGAAACTGTTAAAATCTTTGCTCAGGGGTGCAAGAATCTATTTTGGGGAGGGAAAAGAACTGAAGGAGCTGTTAGAGGGATCATAGTTCAGTGCCAAAGACCATGCTTTCATGCCGAAAGTCACAGGTTCTGTTTGAGTGGTGAGCAAAACCTTTTAGTGGGATAGGATTCATCTTTGTTATTCTTGCTGGTGAATGTACATTTGTCTCGCTCATATGTTTTGTTCCATGTTGCAGATTCTAAAAGTTTGGCATTTTAACATTTTGCAAGTCGCTTTGAAACATTTTGTAAAAAGTGATAAACTGTTCCGCCTGGCCTTTGGTTTAGACTCAGTCTGATCATTATGTTTCCCTCCCCTTATGGTTTTGACTTTTAAAATGAGGCTGCATTTTAAATTGCATTTTAACCTGTATTTTAAATGGGTCCCCCCCTTCTTTTTCTTTTTTTCCTATTATGTTTTTACTGAAATTTTATTGGTGTTAGCCGCCCTGAGCCCAGCTCTGGCAAAGGAGGGCGGGGTATAAGTAAAAATTATTATTATTATTATTATTATTATTATTAAACATAACCAATGATAATAATAGCAATAAACCTCTCTCTTTGCCAACAAAGGTCCGTATAGTTAAAGCCATGGTTTTCCCAGTAGTGATGTGTGGAAGTGAGAGCAGGACCATAAAGAAGGCTGATCGCCGAAGAATTGATGCTTTTGAATTATGGTGTTGGAGGAGACTCTTGAGAGTCCCATGGACTGCAAGAAGATCAAACACATCCATTCTTAAGGAAATCAGCCCTGAGTGCTCACTGGAGGGACAGATCCTGAAGCTGAGGCTCCAATACTTTGGCCACCTCATGAGAAGAGAAGGCTCACTGGAAAAGACCCTGATGTTGGGAAAGATGGAGGGCACAAGGAGAAGGGGACAACAGAGGACGAGATGGTTGGACAGTGTTCTCGAAGCTACCAGCATGAGTTTGACCAAACTGCGGGAGGCAGTGGAAGACAGAAGTGTCTGGTGTGCTCTGGTCGATGGGGTCACGAAGAGTCGGACACGACTAAACAACAACAAACCTCTCTCTTTCTGAGACAGTAGACAGGGACAACTGCCAGGGACAGTAGACAATACTAGGTTAGATGGACACATCATCTGATCTGCTACAGGGCACCTTCCAACATATGCTCCTTGGTTTTTTCAGAGGCAGCTTGGATAGAAAGAAAAATGGAGGCACAAGCATACCCAGTGGAAGAGCCTGATCTTCTTGGAGTGCTCTGGTTTCTTCCTTTCCCCCTTATCTCCACAGCAGAGGTTTAACTGTGAGGAGGCAGCATTCAAGCACACCCAGAAAGCTGATTCAGCAGCTCATCCAGCAGCTGTTGGTTGCAACTGAGAATGAAGGAAAATAAGGACGTGGAAAGGTCTCCTACAAAGCAACGCACCGGCAAAGAAGGAGGAGCAACCACCAGTTCCATCCTCTCTTCAGCTACTCAAGTGTACACCTAGATTTTAGCGCCAGTGATCCTGCATTAGAAGCCTGTGCAAGGCAAGCTCTTAAAAAAAAAAGGTTAAGGGAGCATATTTGATAAAACGCAAAACAAACACCACCCCAACAGCCTTGAGTAGTTTGGAGTGTGCAAAGTAGGTGGCTGATTGATGGATAAAGCATAGTTTCTAGATTAGGAAAAACTGATCAATTTGTATTCTGCTCACAGTGATGACAACAAATAAAATGGAATGATAATTTGGACATAGAACAGCAGCGAGAACAGCTAAGTCAGTGACAAAGCACAATAAAACTAGTCAAGTGGGATGCAGTAGACATCCTAAAAGGATGGGGGGGGACTACAGTGGTATCTTGGGTTAAGAACTTAATTTGTTCTGGAGGTCCGTTCTTAACCTGAAACAGTTCTTAACCTGAGGTACCACTTTAGCTAATGGGGCCTCCCACTGCCACCGTGCCGCCACTGCTCGATTTCTGTTCTCATCCTAAAGCAAAGTTCTTAACCCGAGGTACTATTTCTGGGTTAGTGAAGTCTGTAACCTGAAGCGTATGTAACCCGAGGTACCACTGTAAATATATTTTCCAAGCACCAAAAGGATGCTAAAGTCTGCACTGGGTGATCTGCTCTGGAGATAAGACCAGGAGCCACCACTGAAACGACTCTGTCTTGGTTGCTACTGACCCCTAAAAGCAGGGTGACCTTAAGATAGGCCATGGAGGGGGGCGGGTGTCAACATCCAGGCAAGTTCATGGGAGATCAAGAAGTCCTTGAAGTACTCTGGATAGGCCTTTAAATCTCAAGTTTAGCTCTGTTTGGACTTGATATCCCACCTTTCACTCCCCTTAAGGAGTCTCAAAGTGGCTAACAATCTCCTTTCCCTTTCCCTCCCCCCCCCAACAAACACTCTGTGAGGTGAGTGGGGCTGAGAGACTTCAGAGAAGTGTGACTAGCCCAAGGTCACCCAGCAGCTGCATGTGGAGGAGCGGAGACGCGAACCCAGTTCACCAGATTACACCATGCCGGCTCTGTAAATTGTGTCTGGAAATGGGGCTGGTGTCAGTGTAGCTTCTGTAAAACTGACATTGTATATTAGCAGCAACCATTCCCAATCTTGACTAGTCTGTTTGTACAGCGTCACATGTCACCAGATGCAAAACGGTAGCACAGAAGGGGTTTTTTTTTTTGTAGGTTTAGAATTATGAACCACTGGACCTATGAGTACATGTTCAGCCTGGGAATTTGTCTTCAAGACCACAGCTGTTGACTTCTGGGCTAGTACTGAT
This sequence comes from Podarcis cretensis, assembly GCF_951804945.1. Taxonomy (NCBI): domain Eukaryota; kingdom Metazoa; phylum Chordata; class Lepidosauria; order Squamata; family Lacertidae; genus Podarcis; species Podarcis cretensis. The sequence goes on from NC_137179.1 coordinate 16,205,649, forward strand.
TCTGCAAGCCTTTCACTTACAAATACACTCCTTCTTTTCTCCCACATTTCCTTTGTTTCAGCAACCTAATTTGGGGGAGTGGGGTGCGGGGAGTTGCTGTTGCTTTTGCTAAACTGTCAGGAGTAAAAAGCTAATCAGATCACCCCGATACCTACCCTTTGCCTATCCCTGCTTTGGGCAAGAGAATAAGAAGAATGCAAAATTGTTCCTGGCTTCAGCTGTGAAATGTTAAAGGGTGGGATAAGTCCCAATGACTCTCGATTATTGTTGGGAGTTAATTACAGTGGTACCTCGGGTTAAGAACTTAATGCGTTCTGGAGGTCCGTTCTTAACCTAAAACTGTTCTTAACCTGAGGTACCACTTTAGCTAATGGGACCTCTCGCAGCCGCTGCACGATTTCTGTTCTCATCCTGAAGCAAAGTTCTTAACTGAGGTACTATTTCTGGGTTAGCGGCGTCTGTAACCTGAAGCGCCTGTAACCCGAGGTACCACTGTATTATTATTATTATTATTAATAATAATAGAGTGTTTGAGTTGTGTGTGTTTTTCTACCATGTTTCTACTCTTTGAAATGTGAAGTTCTCCTTGCTAGGGGCAAAGGAGTGGAACAGATAATGGCACTGCTCTGATGCTTGAGTAGGATTTGCTACTTCTAAGGGACTTCAAGGAGCAGCAATTAAGTCTGTCCAACGAAGGCTCTTAAGGGGCAAGGGCTCCAATTCGCCAATCCATTCCTTTCTTAATGCGACTTGATGTAGATGGAGTGAGGGCCTATCAGGTGTGAAAAGCCCGGCTGCTCCTGGCTTGGAATGGCCTCCAGACAGCGATTTGGCGGCATCAATCCAGTCATGCTTGATTTCGATGCTTAACGTGGTAAGGCAGGATCTCTCTACCCCTGATCAGCTTCTCAATTAGCAAGCTGCCTTCTGTAAAGACCCTTGTTCCGCAATCCCTCTGGGCTGTTTGTGTCTGTGGCGGGGGACGTTGGGGAGAGAAAACTCCCTAATACCAGAAGAAGAAATGAAACAAGGGAGGGAGGAATAAGAGATTTTCTAATAGCCTACTTTTCTTTCAAATTGTTTGCTTTCCTGCGTTTCATTCATTAGAAAGCATGAGATATAAGGTGTCTTTTAAAACATTCATCATCTTGGAACCTGACAGCTTTCTCCTTTTTCACTTTGGATATATGCAAAGTTATGAAGTTAGGACTTGTCTTTTGTTCTGTGTATGTCTTCTGTGCTTTGCTTGTGTTGCGCTAAAGAATCACCCCACATACATTGCATGAATTATATGGTATCGTTTGCTCTTTTCAGGGGGCATTAGAAAGTAGGATCTGCTACCTTGTAGTCCATGCTAGCTGTTTTTATTCTTTTTCAAACATGCTGGGGTGTCACGATGTAGGCAGCATAAAATATGAAAAGCAGACAAGCAAAGATAGGTGTGTGGTGCATCTATCTTGAGCTTCCAAATTTCCTTTCTCCTGTTAGGAATCCAACTATTGTTGCATTAAATATTCAAACTGTGCTAAATCTCCAGGGCTTTTTCCTTCCTGCAATATGTTGCTAATATTCATACATGGGAAGAGTTGTGACCCAAATACAAACAGCACCTTTATGTAATGAGCAATAAGCTTCAACATGACACCTGCTTTTCCATTTTAAGGTGTTGCCTTTATGGATGCAGTAATTGAAATGTTTACTAATGTAACATTTCATTAGTAAGTGTTGTGGTGCTGTGCCTGTTTTAAAGATAAAACAGGTGGTGTGCCTGTTTTAAAGATTTCATTTGCCGTAGCTTACTCAACATATCAAACTTCCAGAACAACCCCTGACGTCTGTTTCTATATAGCTGTTTCATTGAAGTTGGTCACCATTTATTGGGAAGCCAAGTCTCCTAAAGAATTCTTCTCTCGTTCTGTGTTTTCCCACCCAAGCAGGGGACGAAAGGCAATGCCTTATACCTATAGGAAAATGTGTCTGTGGGTCTGTATTGGATCTGCAGCTTCATTAACCTGCAAAATAAAGACAGTGTCTCATTTTAAGCCATATTTTAATGGAATTGGTGATGACAATCTTATTTTTTGGAGTCATTAAAATATTTTAAAAAGCACAAAGGCTTAAAAATCTGATAAGAAATATCAAGTCCATATAAAATATTATGATTGATAGCTTGAGCTAAATGTAAAAAGAGCCTTTGCTGAATCATGCCAATGACCCATCTAGTCCAGCAATCCTGTTCTCACAGTGGCCTATACAAAACCCACAAGTGGGACGCAACAATCATCACATGTTTTCTCCCCCACTTGCAATTCCCAGCAGCTTGCATTTTTAAAAAACCGCATAAAGGATTAAGTTGTGTGTTCCAGATTGGTTTACCAATAAGCAACATTCCATTGGGCAAATACGGCTGCCGGCCTGTATTCACTTTCCTAGAATAAGTCACGCTGAATGCACTGAGTGAAAATGCATAGGGTTGTGTAGTAAGCTGCACGTTCATGTCTAGTTAATTCCAACACTTGTTGAAACAGCTCTATAACTTTTCCCCCCTCTGTCCCAAATTCCATCTCATAGCATCTTGGTTTGTTTGTTTGTTTGTTTGTTTCCCCCTTGGAATTACCAGACTCCAAGGTTAGCATCCATGCATATGTACTTCACAGCAATGATACTGTCTAGGCGCATGCAGGATCTATCGATAGGCAGTCCGTGTGCTATTTGTACAGTAGGTGCACGTCTTCGGAATAGCCGGCTTTGATTTCCGTAACTGTTTTAAGGTTTTGCTTAAAATTCTGAACACTCTGTGTACTGTAGCCCTTGCAACGCAGTACTTCAAACAGCAAGTCCTAAAGGTGACACAACAAAGCCCAATGCCTTGGATACGCGTGCCTTTTATAAATAAAAGGAAGAATATGCGCACAGTCCAAATACAGGGAAAACTTAACCCATTTCTTTCTTCCCCTATGAAAAGAGTCAGATGCATTATTAAGAAATAGCTTTTCTGGGAGAAAATTTGCAAAGCAGTCGAAAGAGACTTAGCATTTCCCCACGTTTTGCTACGTGGAAGGCTTTTTTTAGAACCTTGTTTGTGTTAACATTACTTTACGGCGGCATTCTAAATTGTGTCGAGTGTAATTATAGGGTGCAGTAACTTGCATCTCTTTCTTCAGTCTTAAACCTTTTTTTCTTTTTCTTTTTAATTTGAAGAAAGACACCCCCTCATCTCTGCGCACAAAGCATTCGCCGCGTTTCTCTACCACTTCTGCAAATCCCATCTACAAAGTGAATATTTTGGATCTTTAGCACTGTGTGATTGCAAGCAGATCTGACAACAATTTCACACGCATATGCCCTAAAGAACTGCGAATGCTTCCAAAGCATCTCTCTCTTGGCATGCTCTGTTAAAAAGCTTAACCTTTCAGTGTGCTTATAAGGCAGTTTAAAATGCTCCCATTTATTGAGAGGTAAACTGAGGGTCACACCATAAGCTTGCTAGAGGGAACTTCTTCTTGATATATGGTATTTTATTATTGTGCCTGTGTTGGATTTTTTTTAAAAAATGTACAAAAATATAATAAACCCAAAACACAAAATACAATTAAATTAAGGTGCAGTTAGGAATTTTAGATGTCATCAGGGGCCTCATCTTTTGTTCCTCTGTGTTTTGGATGATGGCTGTGATTATTGCTTGAGAGCGCCTGTATTTCTGGCAAGTTCTCTGCTTCAGCACATTAACTATTGTTATAAGCAACAAAGTTGACCTATAAGGCTAAAAGCAGGTATGAAAGGCATAAATCCATTTGCTTTAATAGTAAGATGTGTGGCCATGTTGCTGTAGCTTTGTATGTATGAGGGAGGATGTAATTTCAGTCCAGATTTAAAGGTGAACCCAACCCCCAAAAAGAGTAGGCAAATCAAAACACAACCACCATTTGAAATTCGCATTCTCTGAATTCTCTCCAGCCAAGTAAGGTATACAAAAGATACATGAGCTAGCACAAAGCATGTATAAAAGAAGCATAGATAAAATAATATACACAAATGAATTTTATTAGGGGAAATGTGAATACTGGGCAGATTTGGGTACAAAAGTGCATTAGGAGAAATTTGCGCTGAAATGCTGGTGAATTTTCATAAGGACATTTAAAAAAATTATAATAATTGCAAAATGATGTGGAAATGTAAAAGAACTAAACTGAAGAGTGGGGAAATGAGAAACTGAAGTAGTCAGATTGACCAGTCCTACTTGTCATCACACTAAATGTTTCTTTAAATGTTCAATGATGCCCTGTATTAATTCTGAACAGAACGAAGATCAGACTATTAAATCCAGGGGTTATTGCTGAGAATGCTATTCCTGAAATGGTAGCCCTGCATGCCTTAAATGCAAAACTGAATAATAATAATAATAATAATAATAATAATAATAATAATAATAAATACCCCGCCCTCCCCAGCCAAGACCGGGCTCAGAGCGGCTTACAAGCAATAATAAAAACAACTTGATTATTGCCATTTTGACTTCTGTGCCTCCTTTGGATGCTGTCAATATCGTACTTTTGGACATGAATGGTGACATGTGGCTCTATGATTATGGGTGTTGCATGATTATTGTGCGTCATTGGAGCCAGACAATTGAAAAACCAATAAAATTGTGCCAAAGGAATCCAATGTCATGTAAAATAATTAATGCAAAAAAAGCACTCAAAATCTGGTAGCTTACTTTAGGAAAATGCAAAGTTTAGCATTCAATACCATAAATATTAAAGGGTGTGTTTGCTTGGGGGCTTGAGGTATATAGTGACTACTCTAGAAATACTGAATCGTGCTGTTTCATAGTTGGGCATTTAATCAGATTTTCTGTTTCTCTGCCTGCCTTGCATTATGTAGTGTAAATTGGGAGACAGACAGACTGACTACTTGTTTGTTTTAAGATCTGGCCACTAATTTTCTTCACTCAGCTCTATACATAATGTGGTTTGCTGAATGAAGAAAATGCCTGGCCAGATCCTATATTTATGTGTAATGCCCCAGTTCTTTTATTTATAGGAATGGGATAAGGGAGAAATTCAGTCCACTTTACATTTAATGGCAAAGCTACTTTTATTCAAACTTTCTGAAACAATATGCAAATCAAAACACAGCTACCCTTTGAAATTTGCACTTTCCCAAATTTTGTAATGCAGTTCTCTAGCTTCATAATGTGTACTCAAAATGCATATATTTGGGTAAAGTCTGCATAGAAATGCATGTGTTAGTAAAAATAGCATCAAAATGTGATCGTTAAAGGAAACTGTGTTGCAAAAATGCATATGTTAGGCAAAGTAGAATACACAAATGCAGTGCAAAAGGCTTTTAATGAAAAGGCTGGTACTGTGCTGTTTTTATGGTAATTATCTTACATTTTAATAGATTGGATATATAGAAAGAGGGAGTTTTAATGTTTAATTCTTTTTAAATAATTAGGTATATGTTTTTACCTGTTCTTATTTTATCTGTAAGCTGCCTTGAGTCTCTGTCAGAGAAAAAGGTGGGGTATAAATAAATAACCTGTCCTTTGTTTTTTTTGACATGCAACCTGAGGAAGAGCTCTAAGGAAGCTCGAAAGAAATGCTTCCCAAAGTGGTCAGTAGCGCCCCCTGGAGGGAGCAAAGAAGCAAGGGGTGCTGGGGGTCTTAATGACAATCAGACTTTGAAAAGCTGGTATCAATGGATCAAGTTCATCAATTGGGTTGAATTGATTAAACTAAGTAGTTTTTACTGAATTTGGAATAAACGTGCACCTAATTATTATCCAGTCATCCGCAACTGGACCTAACGGTCAGGGGTCCCTTTACCCTTTACCTTTAATTATTACTGTACAGTGGTACCTCAGGTTACAAGAGCTTCAGGTTACAGACTCTGCTAACCCAGAAATAGTACCTCGGGTTAAGAACTTTGCTTCAGGATGAGAACAGAAATCGTGCGGTGGCAGTGCGGTGGCGGCAGCGGGAGGCCCCATTAGCTAAAGTGGTACCTCAGGTTAAGAACAGTTTCAGGTTAAGAACAGACCTCCGGAACAAATTAAGTTCTTAATCCTAGGTACCACTGTATGGAATTTTATTGTGCTATATCTTTCTTAGTGGGCCATGCAAACCACTATTCTGGACATTGCCTTTTGTATGGTAGGTTTGGGTTGGGTAGGATGAGTTTTTGAAATCAAGCACATGGTATCCCAAGAAAGTTTGGGAACCACTGGCTTATTTGGCCCTCCTAAAGATACACTGGCACAGCTTCTACCTTGCAGCTTTGTTGGGATAGACCAAGGGTGTTATGAGATCCTTGGAGGAAGAGGTGGGATGCAAAATGTGAGGGAGATAAACAGATTGAATTCTCCCCCTCGTGGCTTCTCACAATTTTTGTGTGTAAGGGAATTTCCCAGCCCCCAGGAAGCACTGTGCCCATGACCTTTGCCAGCTCCAGCAGCTCTGCTTAGCGTCGTGTCCTTAATTCAGTTTCCTTGGGCAAAATCTTTGGCGTGTTTCCTAGGAGCAAGTCAGAAGTGTGTCACCTGACGCTTCACAGGTTCCACCTTGACATCTCTCCCAGCAGCCCTGAGTCTCGGAAGCCTGACAAGGAGCTAAGTTCCGCCTTCTTTCTTCCTCCTGCCTTTTTTACCCATGACGCCGTGAGCCTCGAGCAAAGCCACTAATGATTATTGAATATTCATTCCCACACGTTGCCTCTCAGTGTGCTTCTCACCTGGAATAACCCGTGTGCCTGAATTTCAAAGGAAGGGCACCTATGAAAGTAATTTTGTACGTGGTACATATTTTCTCCCCCTCAGTCCCCTGTCTCCTAAAAGCCCTTTATTAGTGGAGAAGTGCTTACGGCATTCTTCAATTAGCATGTGCCGTATTGTGACTGAAACAGCTGTTTACCATTTAATAAAGCATGGCATAATTTCTTTCGCAGCCTAGCAGCCTTCCTGGCTGCTATACCAAGGGGAGAGATTCAGCAGTGGCCCGGTTTGTAGTTGCGACCGAAGTGAAACTTTGAAAAAGAAAAAGGGTTGAACTAGGGATGTAGGGAGCTGCCTTAAACTGGCCTCAACCAGGGCCAAGGCCTTTTCAGCTTTGGCCCCAGCCTGGTGGAACACTCTATCGCAGGAGACCAGGGCCCTGCGGGACTTGACATCTTTCCGCAGGGCCTGCAAGACAGAATTGTTCCACCTGGCCTTTGGTCCAGTTTGACCCCCCTCTATGGGACCCTGTAAGTTACCTCTTTGGCCCTTTTATCGCTCATATGGGACCAACATGGATAGCTGGCCCTGATGAATACTTGAGGTTCCCGACCCCTATGGTAGTAATTCATGGGCAATCATTTCATTTTATCCTGATTATAATTTTTAAGCTGCATTTTAATAAATTGTTTGATTGTGTTTTGATGGTACCTCAAGTTTTAATGGTACCTCAAGTTTGAGTGGTACCTCAAGTTACATACGCTTCAGGTTACATACGTTTCAGGTTACAGACTCCACTAACCCAGAAATATTACCTCAGGTTAAGAACTTTGCTTCAGGATGAGAACAGAAATCGTGTGGCAACAGCGCAGCGGCAGCAGGAGGCCCCATTAGCTAAAGTGATGCTTCAGGTTAAGAACAGTTTCAGGTTAAGAACAGACCTCCAGAACAAATTAAGCTCTTAACCCGAGGTACCACTGTATTTGATGTTAGCTGCCCTGAGTAAGGGGAGGGTGGGGTATAAATAAAAATTTACTTACCCTAGTTATTTACTTAGGCCATTGAACCACTAAGTCAGTAGTGGGCAGTGTTGTGGTACTGAGATGCTTGCCTGACTCCCAGCAGGTGAGTTACTGCTTGCTTGCTTGCTTGGATGAAGAGAGGTGAGGTTGTGGCAATGTCAATGTAGTGCAAATGCACCACTGGAGCTAATCCAAAACTCCCGCAGATGCATTTGCACCACCTCTCCTTCCCAGTAAGCAACAGTGACTCACCAGCTGGGAAGTCTTATGAAGGTCTCTGCCCCCATCACACCATTAGCTGCTGCATCTACTTCAGTATTGTCTTCACAGACTGGCAGCACCTCTCCAGGGTTTCTCAAAAAGTCTCTCGCCAACCATATTTGGAGGTGCTAGGGATTCTGTGGAGCAGGTGCTTTTCCACTGAGCTATCCCCCCCTTCCTATCCCCTTGACCTCCTCTGTTTTAATAGAGGCTATTTTCATATTTGCACTGAAACTTTGGAACTCCCTGCCTATTGATATCAGGCCTCCTCTGTATTCTTTTTGGCTCCTCCTGAAGACATTCTTATTTAGACAAGCCTGGCCAGATGTTTGGAAAGTTTGTGTGAGTTTTAATTTGATTTAGTCTACTCTATTGAGTTTATAACTTGCTGTACATTTTAAATTATAGTTGTAATTTTTATGGATAGTTTTATTGTTTTATATTTTTCTGAAGTCAAGTGGTATAAATTTTTAAAATAAAATAAATAACAATTCTAGAGGTCTGAAATCCTCCGCCCTCCCCCCCCCCTTGAGTTTTGGGACAGCATAAAAAATGTGCCTTTAGTCTCCTCTTTCCCAGACTAAACATAGCAAACTCCCTTACTTGTTCCTCATAAGGCTTGGTTTCCATACTCTCTTCTGCACACATTCCAGCTTGCCAGTATCCTCCTTAAATTATGGCACCTAGGACTGGACACAGTATTCCAAGTGTGGTCTGACCAAGGCAGAATAAATCAGTGCTATTACTTTCCTCAGTTGGGACACTATACTTCTGTTGATGCAGCCTAGAATAGCATTAGCTTTTTTTGTTGCTGCATCACACTTTTGGCTCATGTTAAGCTTATGAGCTACCAAGACCTTTAGATCCCTTTCACATGTACTGCTAGTAAACCACGTGTCCCCATCCTATATTTGTGCATCTGGTTCTTCCTACCTAAGCACAGAACCTTACATTTGTCCCTGTTGAAATGCCATTTACTACATGTGTTCCTTTTAGTATCTTAAAGAAGCTCAATGTGTCGCTATTAGGGTCTGTTGAATTTTTCAACTTTCAAATGAAGGGTGCTAAAAAGTTGCAACACAACCACTGGTCTTCGGTTCCTGACATTCCTTCACTTTACACAGACAGAGGGATGTGAATGATCTGCTGAACTGCCTACTTTTGTCTGCATGAGTATGGAAGGAATGGTAATATACACTAGAGGTGCTAAACATTTAGGTCAGACATAGGCGAACTTGGCCCTCCAGATGTTTTGGGACTACAACTCCCATCATCCCTAGCTAACAGGACCAGTGGTCAGGGATGATGGGAATTGTAGTCTCAAAACATCTGGAGGGCTGAGTTTGCCTATGCCTGATTTAGGTGAATGAACAGTGAACCTCGAAATGATTCGTAACTGGGTGTGTTGGATTTTTGGTGCAGTCTAGGTGTTTTGTAGTATTCTATAAACAAACAAACAAACAAAAAGCTTGCAAATTACTTGATATGAACTGTATAACTTCTCTCCTCACCCATCCCCAAAACCATTGGTATGGCCATTGTGTTGCTTCTTTATTTTGCCTAAAGCGAAATTTTCAGGTGCAGTTCTTTGCTTCAGTAAAATATCATTCGAGTTCTGCTGAAGGAAAAATTAATTTTGAATAAAGGCACCACTTAGGCTAGTGAAGTTTCCCAGGGAGGTTCCACGTGGTCGTACAAGGATGTCACACAAAATAGTATATGCAACATGTTTGAGCTGCAGCAGGGAAGGGTTTGCATTCTGTGAACTGAGCTCGCTGCAGGGAATCAATAGTTGAGGTAGACACAAAGGAGACTGGGGGTTCTCGAGGAATTGGTTCTGTGCAAATTCTCATATGAACTGACCCCAATCTGCACTTTCTGAGACTAATGCATGAATCAGAACACAGTTATCCTCTGGACATTGCCCCTCTCTGAATTTTGAGATGCAGTCCTTGGCTTTGAAAAAAGAATCAAAAATGTGTATTTTAAGATAAGTACATTTAAAAATGCAAAAGTTTTGTGCGGATTTTCAAATCTGTATTTTTGTGTTGTGAACCGCCCTCAGATCTATGGATGAAGAGAGGTGCACAAATTTAATAACTAAATAAAAATTGGCTTAATACTGAAATGTGGTGGAACAGCCATATGAATTAAATATGTGAAATAGATAGTTCTGCCCATCCCTACTAGAGATTTTGCCATACCTTTTTGCTATGGTAGTGTCAAACTGATATTGACTCCTCAACCCTTTTCCTTCCAGCCTCCCTCCCTTGCATATCTGGTTCCTTCGAGTATCTGTGTACACCGTAACTGTTTGTAGCACAAAAAATGTGGCTCTTCTCAATCTGGAAATGTTCTGGCTCGTCTTCAACATGCTGCTTTCATTCTAGATTGATTCTAGGTCCTGTCATCAGTGAGGGTGGGTGTAGGTACTTGATATGCTTTTCAATACCCTCCCCTTGATTAGGTTATCAACATCTTTTCCCTTCTGAACATGCCCAGGTGAATGAAGAGGTAATTTCGGCCTTGTTATATTATACACCTATCCTTGACAACATCACTCAGCAGATGTGGATATGTTCCCAATCTCTGGGACCACCCATGTTTCTTCTCATCCATTTTCAAATGGACAAACCGCGGGGCAAAATAGAATAAATCTGCCATGAGCTTTTATTTTCCAAATGAAACCAGTTTCCCAAGAAGCACTTTTCAGGGGCCAAAAAAATATACAATAGGTCGGGATTGTGTGTAGACTAGGTAAAAACACACACACCAAGAACTCAGTATTTACTGGTTCTAGTATGAAATATTGTGTAAATGCAGCCTAAGTCTGAGAGGAAAGTCCCTGCCTTTCTGTTGTTGCTGTTGTTTGTTTATAGATACTGCTCCAAAAGCAGCAGCACCTGAAATTTGCCTTTGGAGTCTTCAGCCTGCCTAGGGATGGATGAATCTGTCAATTGCAGTATCTCTCAGTTCCTCATTTTTCCAATCTTAAATTAAGTTCTCTGCATTTCCACATCAGTTTCTGATTTATTTATTTTTTTAAAGTTCTCATGAAAACCCATCAGCATTTTTGTGTTAATTACTCGTACTGCACAAATTTATATGCAGCGTTGCAAAGCCATTTTTGTTTGTTATTTTCAAGAATATATGCATTTCATGCACAATCTAGTAAATGTGTTTTTGTACATATTACTTGGGTGGAGAACAGCACTGCAATATCAGGAGGAATGTGAATCTTAGTGGATGGCTGTGTTTTTGGTTTCATGAATTGTTTTGGATGGTGTGGATTCGGTAGGCTCTCCTTCAAATGTGGAGTGAATCAAATTCCTCTCTCTTCCATTTGCAATTGACGGCAGTCTTGATATCAATGAAGATATGGACTAAAAAAGTAAAGGTAGCAGACCCCTGGCAGTTAAGTCCAGTTACAGACAAGTCTGGGGTTGCGGCTCTCATCTCGCTTTACTGGCCGAGGGAGAGAACGTTTGTCCACAGTTTTTCCGGGTCATGTGGCCAGCATGACTAAGCCACTTCTGGTGAAACCACAGCAGCACACAGAAACGCCGTTTACCTTCCCACTGGAGTGGTACCTACTTATCTACTTGCACTTTTTGGTGTGCTTTCAAACTGCTAGGTTGGCAGGAGCTGGGACCAAGCAACAGGACCTCACCCCGTCGCGGGGATTCAAACCGCCGACCTTCTGATCGGCAATCCCAAGAGGCTCAGTGGTTTAGACCACAGCGCCACCCGCATCTATCCAACCCTTTTTCTGCAGTTTCATCAATCGAATACGATGCTGAAATAGTAGCTACTTTGCCTCCTTCACCTTGCACATACAGCAATCTGCCTGCCCT